>NW_021703771.1:52549372-52804048 GCF_005190385.1 Monodon monoceros
AGAGAGAGAGAGAGAGAGAGAGAGAGAGAGAGAGAGAGAGAGAGAGAATGGGATCTTATTATCTAAAATGGTGGAAAGTAAAATCTAATGCCAAGGCAGGTGATATATAAGAAGATGGTCATATAACTGAGGAACATGTCTGGAGAGGATCTCTACATTTTCTGTGAAGTAGAATTCACAGTGCTGAGATACGGACTGATAGTCAAGGAGAAGAATGGTACCTCTTAAAATAGCTATTACTGGCAATGAGAACAACAGGGATGGGTGAGGGGGGAGAAGGAGGAAGAGTGGGACATACTGTGAAAGTCCCTTCTCCCACCTTTCCAGCCATCCAGATGCCCACCACAGAGACAATTACTCTTATTCCTTTCTCACTTATTTTTCCAGAGTATTCTACAGCAATACTAGCAAATATCTATATTTAGCTCTCCCCCCTTTTTACACAATCATACATACTGTACACAATATTCACCCTGCTTTGGATAACTTAAATATACATAGGTGTCCTACTATTCCCAAATCTCTGATCCATCATTAATTCCTTTTCATTTGCTCACAAACAAGATGACCACATTTCAGAGATGTTAATTGTCTTGGTCAAGATCCACAGCTGATAAGTAGCAAAACAGGAAAATGGGTTCCAGAATCCAGTATGGATCTGGTATTAAACTTGCAACTGTTCCCCCAACAAGAAATTAAATCCAAAAAAAAAAAAGTTTGGAAATTTAACATCAAAATGAATGACATGAATGCTCCAACTATACTATAATCATCATGAAATGTCCTAGTGTTGTGTTCTATTTCACTTTTTTTTTGGTTTGTTTGTTTTGCGGTACGCGGGCCTGTCACTGTTGTGGCCTCTCCCGTTGCGGAGCACAGGCTCCGGACGCGCAGGCTCAGCGGCCATGGCTCACGGACCCAGCCGCTCTGCGGCATGTGGGATCTTCCCGGACCGGGGCACGAACCCGTGTGCCCTGATTCGGCAGGCGGACTCTCAACCACTGTGCCACCAGGGAAGCCCCTATTTCACTTTTAAAATTGTATGAAAGACCAATTGACAGCACAACCAGAAGATTCCAGTTATGCATGGCTTTCAAAGCCACTTTGCTCTGTTTTTTTGGAAAGGTAGCTTTCCTGTGCTCTTTCAGAATTTCTCCCTCCAATTTAATCTGAGGCACAATGGTCCTGCCTGTCCATTTTTAGGTTACTTTCCCCCTCTAATTTACGTTTCAACCTTACTTAATTACCTACTCCAACTGACCAATTACCTTCCTCATAAGCTCTATCTCCTGAGTCTCTACACTTGGAACTGCCCCTAATGGTGCCTCATTTAAATAACTTCTTTATCTTTCAAAACTCATATCTGAAACTCAGATTCATTCATTGGTTCACTCACAAGTACCTACTAAGTGCCTGCTGTGACCCAGAAAGTGTCAGCCCAGAAGATATGAGGGAACAAAAGATAGGTGAGGGGTCTGCCCTCAGGAACTTAGAGTCTAGTGTGGAACATAGACAATAAATAAATATATTAACTAGACATTGTTTTGGGTTCTATAAAATAAGTTAATTAGGTTCTGGAATGGACCATTACAGGAGCAACCCATTTTAGATTGTTAGAGAGAGATAGTATTTAAGTTGAAGACTCAGGGTAAGAAGGAGCCAACCCTATGAAGAACAAGGGAAGGAAAAGGAAGTATTACAGCCCTGAAGGAGGAAAGAGGCCTGGCCCTTCTGGGAACTGACAAAAGGCCATTGTTGGTGATGGGTAATGAGCAAGGGGACAGGTAAGAAGTACAAAAGGAAGAGGCTGGAGAGGTGAGGCAGGAACTTCATTCTAAGGATAATGGAGAATAATTTTTAAAGATTATGCAGGACAAAAGGGAGATGTTTTAAAACATCTGATTTTGTTTTTAAACAATAACTTTGGCTACTTTGTAAAGAATGGATCAGAGGAGACAAGTATGAAAAAAATGGAGGATCTGATGGAGGTTAGGGTAGTCTGTATACTAGACTATGGTGGTGTCAAGTAGGAAGGTGGCCATGGAAGTGAGGTGGAATCAACAGGACTTGCTGGTGAATTTGGCAGGTGTCATTCTTGGTAACGGGGTTTCCATTCTTGGTAACTGAGTGGATGGGGGACTGTAATTCACCTACACAGATCCTTTGTAAGGATAACAAAGATGCCTTTTAAAGCAGACACAACCCCTTTGGTGCTCAGCTTGCTGGACAGATGTCACCTTTGACAAAGAAAGGTGGCTCTTTACACCCAGCCAGAAGCAACTGGATGCATACAGTGTTTCAAGAAGAAGGTAGTGCTCAACTGTGTTAAACACTGTTGAAAAGGTGAGTTAGATGAGGCCAAAACAGCATCCGTTGGTTTTGACACCAAGGAGGTGACCAGTGACTTTTGCCAGAGTGGATTCAGGAGACTGGCTTAGGACAAAAGGCAGATAGAAGGAAGTGGAAAGTAAATAGATGAGGAAAGGAGCTACCGTGGATGGAACACTCTAGAAATTTTTCTCTGCAGATCAGAGAAATGGGCAGTAGCTGAAAGCGTATGTAGAGCAACTTAAGGTGCTTCTTCTTAAGACTGGAGTTACCTGAGTAGTCTCAGTGCAATGGGGCTTATCCCACACTCCTTCCTCTGGGAAGCCTCACATGACTGTCTGTGCCCAGGTTACATCCATGTTCTGTGTGCTCCCAATGCAAATTGAGCATGCGTCCCCCTAGGATGTGCCACACTGGGCCGCGGTTGTTCTGAACATACCAGTATTTTCAGGCTTCTGACAGTCACGTGGGAGAAGTCCTTCCCTGGGAGTGGACAACTGGTTAGGTCCCCACTTACTTGTCCTGAGCTCACCACATTCATAGATCATCTGTGATCATTTTTAGGGAAATCTCTATATTTAGTTCAAAAGATAAGAAGGTAAACAGCCTTTTGTTTAGAAGTAGACTACCCCCTCCCTCCCCACACACACTCAATCTGATACTGGACTTGCTGTGAAAAAGAAAAACATCCTCTTGGAAATTGTTCTTCAAAATAGAAAACACTGCTCTGGCTGGAAGGTGACACTGTTGGCACATGCACTGCATTACATTCTGTTGGAGATTTTCAATGTGCACAGGATGTGGTTGCGAGGAGTGAGCCCATCCCTGTATAGACCTGAACAAGTGTGTGTGTTTTTAACTCCAAGGACATCCAGAGTTTTCATTTCCTTGCTGGGTTTGTTCGCTCTGAGAATGGGTCCATGTCCCTACTTTCTGTATGCTTGGTGCATCCCCCTTTCTCTTTCTCTCAGCAGCAGCAGAAGCAGCATCTTGGCAGGACTCTGTGAGGTTCACCCTGTCAGGAAGCAAAGCACCCACACAGTCCTTGGCTTGTTTCTAAGGCAACGGGTGATAAGGACAGAGGTCGAGTCTGGCTTCTTGCCAGCTGAGTGCACTCACTGTCATAGTGCGCTGGGGTCCCAGGAGGGATTTCAGAAGGAAGGGCTGCCTGTCAGCTCTGAGGAAATGGCACCAAACAAGTAAACTGCTCCCGGGCCCCTGGTTCAGCCCACTGTGCTGAGTTACCACTCCAACAGCTAATTCTCCTGTCCTCTTGCCACTGATTGGCGAGCTTAACGCCAGAAGCCGCTGAGAGCAGATGTGGCCACAGAGGCAGCTCTGTGCTGGCAAGAGGGCGTCAGGGAGCTCCAAGTACCTCTCCATCCTCATGGCTTGAGTTACATGACTTCCTCCTCTGCGGCTACAGACAGGTCACGAGGGATAAAATTATCAGCCCAGGAAAGAGAAGATTTTTATAGCTTCTGCTACTTTTACAAAAATAGATAAAAGGAAGGATTGTTTTTTCCACCCTTTGCAGCCTGTAAACTTCCTTAGCACTGTGCATAACTTGCTCCTTCTTCCAGAAACAGGGAGGCCAGTGGGACACTCTGTGTTCAGCCTGTTGGGTGCCTTGTGCGTGATGCTTGCAAGGCAGAGCTCTCCAGTTTAGAGAGTTATTGCACTGCAGCATCCCCTTCCTCTCTCCTTTCCTTCCTTCCCTCCTTCCTGCCTTCCCTCCTTTCCCTTTTCTTTCTTTCAGCTTTATGACTTATAATTTGCATACCATAATTCACCTGTTTTAAGTATAAGTTACAGAGTTGTGCAACCATCACTACAGTCCAATTTTAGAACACTTTTATCACCAGCCTCCAACACCTCTTTCTTTTATCAACCAATCCCCATTCCCAACTCCAGGAAACTATTAATCTACTTTCTGTCTCATGGATTTGCCTTTACTGAACATTTCATGTAAATGGAATCATACATACATTTTTTTGCTTGTTCGTGTCTGACTTCTTTCACCTAAGCTGCCCTTTTGAAGTTTTTTCTATGTTGTAGCATATGTGAGTACTCTGTTTCGTTTTGTTTTTTTTTTAATTACTGAATAGTATTCCACTGCATGGACATACCACATTTTGTTTAACCATTCATCAGTTAATTGACTTTTGATTGATTTTACTTTTTGACTAATATGAATAGTGCTATTATGCACATTTGCATACAAGTTTTTAAGGGGAAATATGTTTTCATTTTTCCTGAGTCAATATCTAGGAGTGGAGTTGCTGGGTCATATGGTAAATTTGTGTTTAACATTTTAGAAACTGCCAAGCACAAATATATGTTTCCATCAGCAGTGGATGAGAATTACAGTTTCTCCTCATGCTGACCAGCACCTGTTATTGTCTGTCTTTGGTATTATAGCCATCCTGGCAGGTGTGAAATGATACTGCAGCTGGATTAGGAAAGCTGGATTTAGGATACTGAGTTTTCCTGGTTGTCAAGGTATTATCTACGTTCTCCTAGCTTGGCGGGAGACAGTCTGAGATAAGGAGGCCAAACAAAATGAGTAGAAAATGATGACTAATAACACTGGCTAGAGTTTTAAAAGAAAAATATTCTAAAAAGAAGTATTCCTTTTATGGATCCTTTTATGGATCAATAGTAATGAAAAATTCATTATGTACTTTAATTCTCCTAAATAAAAAGAAGAATCATTTTGTCATATCTACCTTCTCGCTTGGCAGATATGTCAAGATTTAAGCAACGTCTGAAATGTAGAACTTTAACTTGTGGGATCTGATTCTATTTTGGGGTAGATGGTGTCATAATTGAGTTGAATTATAGGACACCCAGCTGATGTTCAAAGCGTTGCCTGGTGGTATGAGGAACACTGCCCCTGCTGACACACACACACACACACACTCCTGAACGCTTTTTAGGGCCACTTGGGTTTGCAGCATCTTCCGGTTATAATGCATTTTGAAGTAGGAGATCTAGATTTTGTCTTACATCAGACTTCACATAAACACATTAAGCCAAAAAGAGCATTTCTAGGGGAACCTCACACTTTGGAAGTATTGCTTGACTAGTTCATATGGAGGCATGTGTGTTTTTACTTTACTTGTATTAAATAAAAGGTAATAGCTGGTTCTACTTTGGGATTTAAGAAGATGCTTTTGCGTATAGACCATATTATAAAGCCCTGTTACTTGGGCTTCGTTAGTTCATTTGGCTCTGCATAGAGCTACTAAGCCCAATATTCCAACGTTAGCTGATCTCAGTACTTCCATGGCTACAGACTACACAAATGCGTACCCTTGGTTAGAAGTAGGTGTGGCGGGATGCATGCCAGGGTCAGCACTGGAAGGAGAGCTTGGGAAGCAGATGTGACTGTTCCTTTGATGCTTTAAAATGTCCTTTATTTTACTCTAAGTAGGTTATGCATCAAAGAATAGTGTCAAAACACTACTGAGTACTTCATGGACACTTAATGGATATTGTCAAGGCTGCATCAATTAAGCAGGGAACTAATCATTCTGCTCACCTTTCCTAGGGTATAGAAAGAGGAGCTAGAAAGAGACAAGACATGCGGACAAATTACCAGCAATGTATAATAAATTGCCCAAGACTGATACAAACAAGTGTTAGGTTTCTTGAGAAAGGAAACATAATTTTTTCTCTGAGAAGTTGGGGAAGTATTCATAGTAAAAGGAATACTTGGTAAAGTTTCAATAGAGAGGCGAGAGGTGTCTTGGATAGGGCACATGGTACAGAGGCAGGAAAAAAAACATGGGGTATTTTTAGGGAATTTTTTTTTTTTGAGGTACGCGGGCATCTCACTGTTGGGGCCTCTCCCGTTGCGGAGCACAAGCTCCGGACGCGCAGACTCAGGGGCCATGGCTCATGGGCCTAGCCGCTCCGCGGCATGTGGGATCCTCCCAGACCAGGGCACGAACCCACGTCCCCCTGCATCGGCAGGCGGACTCTCAACCACTGCGCCACCAGGGAAGCCCTTTAGGGAATTTTTGATGGATTATTTTGACCAAAGCAAAGAGTTTGAATAGAGAGGAGGCAAATAATGTTGGTAAATAAAGGTCTTGAATGTCCCACCAAGGAGTTGCACATTTTGCTATAGAGAATAAGGAGTCATCTAATATCACTGGGAGGATGAGCATATGATAATATGGTAGCAGCGTGTGCCCTGGACTGGGGGGCAGGAGATCTGGAGAGTGAGAGACTGCAGATTCTGGCTAAGGTCCAGGAGGGGAAGAGAGATCATTGCCTAAGCTAGGACCATTTCTGTGAAAACATCAAGGAACCACCACAGTGAAAGATGGTGCAAAGGCAGAAGGGAAAGGATTTCATAGCTGGCAGGATGTTCCAGGCAGGGTAGAGGGCAGTCGAGAGGCTCTCAGATCTGCAAACCTAGATGAGATGGTAATTCGTTTAACCTAATAAGTAAGTTGAGCAGAGAAACCAGTGACAGGAGAGAAAATACCAAGTTCAGTTTTTGATGTGTCTTATTTTAAGGGACTAGAAGAGGAAATTTCAGCAGGCATTTGGAAATGCGTTTGCCTGGTAAAAATTAAGCATCTTTTTTTTTTTTTTTTTTTTTTAAATTAAATTTCCTTCACGTAGGGCCCTTCCCTTCCCGCCCAGGAGAAGTGAGCATGAGTCACACCGTGAAAAGCTCCTGCCTGGAGGAAACTCTGCAGATTCCACTTCTGCGGGGCCAACTGCTTCCTTGCAGTAGGACAAATGAGGTCGTTTGAAACTTCCCAACACAATGCATTCGTCTCTGCCAGGTAGGAGGAAGACGGCCAGTCCCGAGGCCGGTGAAGTGCCTCCTGGCGCGGACGCTTTATCGTTTTCTCGCTCTTGTCGACATCCCTGCCGCTTTCCGGCCCCACAGGACAGCTCCAAGCCTCCCCCCTCGGGGCAAAAAATATGAAAGCCCCCCTGCACGGACAGCCGGCTTCATTCATGCCACCAACAGACACTCTTGTAGCAGATGTTGTTAAAATTTCGGGGAGCGCTAACCACCACGCCGGGCCTCCTGGCTTCGCACGGTGGGCGATTGGGATGCGCGCTGCGCCAGGGTTGCCCGAGGACGGGGGCGGGGGGGGGGCGGAGCCGCCCCGCCGAGCGGCCGGCCTCTCCCACAGAACAATGCATCTGTCACCCAGTGAATGATAGGGCAGCAAGGGCTGAAAGGGAGGTGCACGTCTGGCTAGTCTTCCCACCAGGCTGGCCTGTGTGCCTCGCACTGCTCTTGGGCAAAGAGCCAGCACCCGGGTCTTGGAAGGTTCTTGACAAGGATGTACCCAGTCAAGGAGGACCAACAGAAGAAAGGATCAGCCAGGGCCGCCTTCTGCCCCGATCTGAGTGAGGTCACTGCCTTCACCCCTCCAGGTCTTAGGTCTCCAGCTGCCCACAGCACCCCTTTCAGGAGAGGACGGAGAGCTTGAGGATTGATAAGCCTTCCGACGGCTATGGGGGGAAGCCCGCCCGCGGTCACGCTGCCTGATTAGCGCTCAGGAATCCTGCTGTGGGCTATTCCTGGCTCCAGCCCTAACCCGCTCTCTAATCCGAGGCAGTCCTATCGCTCAATTTCCCCTTTTCATCAATACTCAGATGCTTTCTAGGACATAAGCCAGAAACGAGGCCGCAGAATATCAGTGACTCCCAGCACCTGCTGCAAGGTGAGTGAGTGTTCTGAGTGATCGATTTTAAAGGCCAAAATTCTGGTCGTGACTTTCAAATGTGGCTATGAGCACACATACTGTATACACATTCATATATATTCTAATGTGATTATTTCACAAATAACATATACTTACTAATAACCTATAGCCAGTCCTTCAGGATCTGGTCGAATGAATAAACAAGGCACAAATAATTAATCAGAGCAATTCATTTAGTGATAGTCTTAAGATTATTTATGCTTTTAAACAAGGTCCCTCTAATCTTATTTCTGCTTTTATTTTGTTTAAGCATCCCCAGGTGCACTTCATTTCTCTTGAACCAAGGTCGACCTCACAAATCCTTTGTTACTGGGGCCGTGATTAGGTTACGCAGAAGAAGCTAACCTTTATCAAGGCCACAAAATTGAGTTAGGGACAGAACTAGAATGGTCCACAGGGATCTGGATTTCCAATTCAGTATTTATTCATGACCTGATTCCACAACTAGATTATAATTTTCTAGAAGGCAAGGCTATGGCTTTTGTCTCTACTTCTTCTCAAAGAAATATGCCTGGCATACAACAGGTGCTGAATAACTATTTTTGTTGGGATTTCTCTAAAATTCCCAAAAGAAAAAGAGATGAACAAAAAGAAATAAGGACCTAGTTAATGTTACAAGGGGGAAAGAAACTCCATTACCCTATAAAATATAAATGCGGCTCAAAAAGAGGCAGGAGACACCTACATGCGGATAATAAGGTAGGAACTTTGGTTGTACTGGCACCTGGTATAATTCTGAGAGACATTTCCATGGCCAGAAAAAGAAGTTGTGAGTGAGGACATACAAGCTGAGTTTTAAGAGAAAGGTAGTAGATGATGATTTTGGAAAAAGTGTCTGGAAAAGAGAAAGAACTCCTGGCTTGATTTTGCAGTACTATTAAGGACTGAAAGTACTTAGGACTTAAGTACTCTTAAGGACATGAAAATGTCCTGTGTCCAGAGTATTCAGAAATCAAATGGTTGCCAGAAGAAGCAAAGGACTGCAACATCGTAAGTCAGATGAGTGAGACTCTTGACGTTTTTAGTCAGGAAAAGATAACTGTGAAGGAAACATGTATTAGAAGAAGCCAGAAAAGACGTTTGGCCAAAGAAATTTTTGGAGTGGAGAGCGCAAACGTATCAAATTCCTGTGGACATGAAGGAAGCAAATATCTTGGAATGAGGTGAATAGTCACCAAAAAATACATCCCATCTGGTGAGGATGGGCAAAATCAGTATGGAGAACCAGAGAATGAAAAAGGGCATAAAAGGACGACCACATTAAAGTTCCCTCCAAATGACCACTGTAGATACAGGAGGGAAAGACCCAAAGGTAAAAGACAGTGAAGTGGGAGGGCGGGTAGAAGCTGGAGGACAGAAATTCAAAGAAGCAAGGTCCCACCACGGCATTCCCATCAGATGTTTCTTCTGAACAGGGAGTCCCCGTGTACAACCTCATAATCCAGAGAGACTGAACTTAGGGATATATGACTACCCCTTTTCTTTTTTTTTTATTTTCACTAGAGAAGAGATGGAATTGAGTGGGGATACTGGGCGGGGCTGAAGGAGGAAATTCTCTTCTATTATGAGCATGAATTAAGATGATGTTGCTGCAAGCCCCCATCCATATGCCTGCTCGACCTGGGCAAATGTGAAGCCTGCAGCCTTTCAAGGAGTCCGGATTTCTTAATTTCAGCAGGTGGGGCTAAGGCAGCAATATCAGTGGCCGTGGGCTGCTGAGGGGACCTGTGCAAAACCACAGAATTTGTAGAACTGGGTTTTGTGCCCCTTTCATTTCTTTTTCTGAATGTCTCTCCCATCTCTTGCTCCTTCCCTTGTCTCCCAGATACTCAGCAGCCCCTGCTGCTCTCAGAAACTAATGTATTTAGCTCACCTCACAAAGCCCCACTGAGCCCCTCCATACAAATGAGCTCATTTGAGCCACACCTTAAAAAGGAATTTAAAATATATACCGTTAGCACTCCTATGTTACAAGAAGGTTAAGTTATTTACTGCAAGGCCATTCAGGAAGAGATTGTCAGAGCTGAGACTTGAACTCAAGTTCTCAGAAGTCTATTTCCCTTAGGTGCAGTTTGCATGGGGAATTCTCATTCCTCCTTTACACTGCTCCACACGGCCAAGGCAGATAATAAAGACAGATCAGTGTCATTGTGACATCTACTCTCCCCCTTTGCTCGTGTTTGCAAGATGCTCTCCATCCCTCCAGGGCTCAGTACAAACACTTGTTGGCTTCAAGCCTCAAGATGAGAGTGTGAGAAACTGTGAATTACAAATTGAACACGGAGGACATGTTGAAGTGGAAATGAGGAAGAAAGTCTGGCAGAGGGGGAAAGATAATGAAAAGCAGTGGTGCTGATTCCCTGGGGAGAAGGATTCTGCTTGAGGGTGAGTTTAAAGGCCTATCAGGCCTTGGAAAGGGGAGGATGGTGAGGTGAAATGCAGGCTTCCTTAGCCCAAGACCTGGGGGAAAGAAGAGAGGAAGGCAGAGCTGATGTGATGTATACCTGGATGATGGTCTCTGGGCTTGAGAGGAAGAAAGATTCCTTGTTCAGATCAGCAGCCTTGGTACCTAGCACATCATCTGAAGTAGCAAATGCTCAATAAATATTTGTGGACACAAACCTTAACACATTTCCCAAGCAAAAACTAAAGCCAGGAAACGAAATGGGAATAAAGCAAAAAGGAATCTGTAATATGAGTTAGGGATGAATAATTAAAGACAAAAATATAATTAGGCTAGTGGTGAAAGTTATTTGTATTAAGAGACCAACCACTGGTGGTGTTGCATCTGAGGCTGTGAAAGCCAAAGGGAACAGAGAGACCGTTGAGAGCACCTGCTAATTTTATGACGGAAGAAAGTGAAAGAGAGAGAGAGGCTAATATCCTTCCAAAGCATAACTAGCTGGTTTAGTAGCAAAGAAAGGGCTTTACATCCGGGACTCCTTATTTAAAACTTGAACATGAACTAAAAGGCCAACATCCTACACTAGTCCCAAAGTAGAGAGAGCTGTGGCTTTGTTTGTAGCAGACCACATTGGAGCTCCGGGTGTCACCTACTTTGTGACACTGGACAAGTCACGTAGGGTTTGAGCTTCTTGTATTATCTAAAATGTTGGGAAGATAATAATAACTACCTCTATTCCATCACAAAGTTGTTGTGAAAAACCTGTGAGATAGTATGTCAAAGGATTTTATAAAATAAAACATTTGCAAAGGTAAATTATTTTCAATGTCTTTTAGTATTTGGGCAAAAAAGCCTCATTTATATAGTGTAAGTTGCCTTAATTGTCATATAAAATCTGTGTCAGCACATGGAGACATTTTAAAAGATGTATGATATTAAATCTCATGTGATAAAGAAAAGACATGTGGTCTACGTACATTCATGCTTTTAAAAAAAACCTCATGGAAGAAACATCCTGCCTGCCAACCACATGGCAAGTCTTGTTTAGATTGTATTTTACATTTTCTTCCTTTATTTTTCTATTTAAATTATTTCACATCTATCTAAATGTTTATAGTTATGCATACAAATTTATCTTTAGCTTCCCGTAACTATGTGTGTAGCATCTTAAGAATCCTCTTGCCTTCTAGAATGATAGGGTGAATAGATTTTAAAGGATCCTAGTGATTTTTCATCCAAGAGAAATAAACGACTGATGATTTCAGAGCTTCCCTTTACAGTGATTTTATTTTTTGTTGTTGCTACCATTTGAATGAGAGGGAAAGGGAACAGTGAAAAAGATGTTTCAAATTTCCCACTCAAAATCATGATGGGAGAGTTGGCTCTTTTCAAAGAAAAAGAAGTGGGAAAGGGGCAAGATAGTAAAATAACATCAGTGGGTAATAAATAGATGGCAATTGTATCCTAAAAATGGAAAATAACTCTTGCAGCTACTTTGAAGGAAACCTCTGCAAATAAGCTCGATTCAAAAGAGAACAATGCAAATACATGTTGAGGAGTCTTAAGAAAATGCAAAAATAGGAAGAATGGATGTATAGTTGGAAATAACTATTTAAGAGCTAAGAAAGGAAAAACGGTGTTGGTTGTTGGTTTGTTCTATTTTCCAAAGGGAAGGAGTGCCTAATGGTTACAAATAGAAGAATAAAGCACAGAGCTCCTGAGAATAGAAGGATGATGTTGAGTTTGGAGGAGCAAAATATGAGGAATACAGAAACGTCTGAATGGAATGGATGAGGGTATAGGTTATATAAAAATGTAATGAAAGGGTGCTAGTACTAGAGTGCCATTCTTAGAACAAAATAAACAACGGAATCAGAACAATATTATTAAGAGAAAAGAGAAGACAGTTAACACATAAGAGAAGTCATATAAATTAGAGAATGGAGAAACGTTAGAAGAAATTACATAAGGAAAACCACCCATCATGATTATTGTTTGGTTTGTTTGATTTGGTGGTATGTTGGCAGGTTTGACATTTCATACATTAAAAAAAAAGTAGGTAGCGAATTACAATGGAGATGAGAGGAAAGGACAATAATAAAACCAAATACAATTTAAAGATTTAACAGAATTTTTTAAATGGATTTAAATAATATCCAAGAAGTTTCTACAAGACCTAAGAGGAGACTCTCCTTGCAACTCTATACATTTCTGTGAGAAAAGGGGAGGGAAGGGCCACTTTGTATTAAGTGCAGGCATTTTCCTAGTTTAAACCTATAAGGAAATTCAGATGACCACAAACTATGTTTTTTAAATGGCCAGGAGAGAAAGGGAGGATTACCAAAGCAACTTCTGAGGGATGGTTTTAGTATCTAATATTTACCACATGTTAAGTGCATCTCTGCTCCAAGGAGTTTTAAAAATATTCAACTATTTTATATCACATAAAATTGTTGTTTTATGATCTGTGCTTCTATTTAAATAATTGTGTTTCTGTCAATATTGATATTTAAGCTATCAAATATTAACTTTTTATATCATGGGGAAAATGTCACAGGAAACCCAGAAAGTAGTTTTATGAAACTTTTTAGAAGTTTGTTAAACTATCAAAGGAAATAGTAATAAATTAAAAAACTTTTTGTGCCTGATTTTCATTTGTGCCTAAAATCCTAGGCCAAAATGTCAATTGATGCATTCCTGTCAGATTATTTATTTCACAGATCAATGATTAAATTTATTTGTCTTGCTTCCCTAGAGTAACACAAATTTTTTTTGAAAATCCCATGAGTATTAAGCTTACAGGTGTCCCTTTCCTGGTGCTCTGAAAACGTGGCCAATCTCTCCACGTGACAGGATCACACCACAGCTCGTATCCACTCTGTGCAATAATCTGCAAATGATAAAGACTTTACAAGGCCAACCCCCATGTGTACTTGCAGAAAGGCCCCTGTCAGACGCAGCAGGTGCCTGTGATATCTGAGAGTGGATCACCAGAGCTGACATGTTCAGCAGCTCAGGAAGCCAATTTAAAGATGCAGAAGCAGGGCGCTCTGTGTGCGACTCTGATGGGGCAGTGGTCCTTGAGGCTTCCACAAGCAAGTGGCACTGAATGAAAGAAAACACTATTTACCCCTGAAACTGCTCAATCGCTGTAAAAAGAAATGCCAGGCTCGGACTGTGATCCCAAATGACAGCATTTCCTGGGCAAAAAGCTAGTCATTTCAAAAATGCCCGTGAAAGAACTTTGAGACCACTGGGAAACATTTCAACTTGGAATAAAATGAAAGTGAATTTGGCAAGTAAGCATGGGGGGTGGGGAGTTAACTTCTCTTCCTGCGCTAGGGTTCTTTAAGCTTCATACACATGCTATAGCCTCACGAACATTGAACAAATGGGGAAGCCCTCTCTTAGCTGGAATAAATAGCACTTGTCTTTACAAAATGAAGTTTTAAAGCCTGAGACCTTATTTGGACAAAATCATTAAATAAAATCTTAGATAAACCTAGCCCTGAGCCATTTATGTGGATAAATAGTATTTTCTCACTTTAAACCCTTTTGAACTTTAGAGTTGGATGTGGAGGACATTTAAGGAGCAAACTTCAGAAGGGTTAAATAACATAATCAACAGACAACTTGCATCAATGCTGTGATTCCCAGGAAACTTGGGATTTCATAGAAGTATTATTCTTAATATTGTTATATAAGAAAGAGAGATAATATATGACTATATATTTGATTAAAATGAAATAAATACAATAAGTTCACCTTTGTCTTCATATATTTAACATTTTCAGTCTAAGGAGTTGCTTTTTTTTTAATAAAAAGTATGAGCTATTTGAGAAAACTAGCTCCATTAATTGGAATATTTTTAAAATTTTAATCAAGTGCAAAACTAAAGGTAGGGGAGGGGCTATGTGGTCTGTTTTTTCTTTTCTGTTGCAATTATTTGGTTATTTTATGATGCTTGTACCTAAATTAATTCAAATCCCTTACTCACTAGTTTTGTTTCTAATAATTTGAGGACTATGTAAAAATTACAATAACATTTAAAATTTGATTGTCTGTCAACATTAAGGACATTTAAATAGGAAGCTTTAGGAAATGACACATGAGAAGGAAAAGAAAAACCAACAGGTCTGCAGCAGCAGCAGCAACCTTGGCAGAACCTTGACCTAAGAATTATTTTACAGTTAAATCTTGTGACTATTCTCAAACCATGTATGAATGGATACATATATGGCTGCAGATCAGCTTAGAATCAAGAGATGAAATCAGTCTCCGTTCTATGTGGTCTACATTTCAATCTCCTCTCCTTCTGCCCCTTGTCAGTGTATCAGATTGCTTCCAGTTTAGCTGGATACCATCCCAAAGCTAAGTCATTTCTCAAGTTGAGGATACTATGAATAATAACAATAGCTCTCATATTTATTGGGCACATATTGCATTCTGAGATGTGCTAACCATATACATGCATTCACTCATTTAACCCTCACAATTCTACAAGGTACATACCCTTACTGCATTTCAAGAGTTCTAATATGCACTCTCCCCACCGTCCCTAACATTCTAACATTTCTGAAATTAGAAGGCATCTTACAGACAATGATGAGTCATTAATTGTGCTTCCTCAGTTGTATATTAGTTATTAATAATAAAAATTGATGGTGCATCCTATAATTGATAATGTCTTAGAATTGAAGACACACAGTACTTTCCTCACTTCACAGAGTTTCTAATTAAGGTTAGAGAAATTGTAAAACTTATCCAGGGCCACATGACCAGAGGAGTCCGGGCAACCTATGCAGTGCACACACTGAAAGCCATTCTTGCCTCCCAAGCCCTCTGTCCCCATCAGTTGCTGTGGCCCCTTTTGGGGGATTTCTCACAAAAGCACAGCTCTCCCTGAGGAACAGGAAGTTCATACATTCTGTATTTAAACTTACCTCTGACTTATATGAAAACACCAACTCTAAAAATCCAGGATTAGGAAAGACCAATTAAAACTATTTTGGTTTTAAAAAAGAAAAGAAAAGAAAGAGCAAAAAATCCCATAGTCAAACAATCACTCCTGACTTTATATTATTTCATTCTATCAATAATTCAAACTTTCAGTTGGATGGACTCAACTTTTAGACTAGCAAAGGTTTGCTAGTCAGGAAAAAGAAATTCATTTTTTAAATCAAACTCCAAATGCTAATCTGTGTTTGAGATTGCACCCGAGAGCCAAAAGCAGAGGAGAGTATGGGTTGTTTTTTGCATTTTTACATGTCTTCCTCCTTTTTAACTATACATTTAAGTTGATCATAAAGAAATTTCTGTGGTTTCGAGTTAAATTTAGAATAAAAAACTTTGAGAACATGGTGACTACATTGTGGGAAGAGTGGGACTCCTGGCATTATCTCTGGTGGCTCTTTGTATCTTTATATGATTGTTAAATCACTTTGTTAAGTGTCTCATATATTTTGTAAAGTGACATCACTAACAAATAAATGCCAACATGTTTACATTTAATATTCATGAAATTTAAAGCAAAGAAATCATCGTGTATACTATTTTTTTTACTGGTTCTTGTTAAAACCGTTTTAGCGTTTTATCTGTATATTTGTATTCTATCACAAGCTTGCTACAAATTGCATAAATAAACCTTGTTACAGTTTTAGACAATATTTTTATTTCTAAGAAATGTGTATATGCCTTGGTAAAAAGAATTTAGGGTGGAAATACTACACACTCTGGCATCTTTATGTTACAAAGCATTAGATTCCTTTATTGACAATAAACTTACACTATTGTTTTGGGGCTCACAGTTACACAGGCAATAATCATTTATTAATCCCTTCCAGGCATCAGAAGCTGAGCTGGGCATAGATTTCCACAAGTGACTAGCACAGAGATCATGCCTTCCCTGGGCTCACAATACAGGAAACTTGTAAACAGACAAATACAGCACAGAGCTGTAAGACACTGTAAATAGACATATGAAAAAAGTTCCACGGGAGAAGTGGATTTCATTCACACTCTGTTGCATATAGATGCGGATACGTGCTTTATTTTCAAACTGTCTATCCTTCAGCAGTTTCATGTTATTTCCTCTTACGAGAATCTATAAACTACCAATTTGCTTTCTACTTCCTTGTAACATTATTACCTTCAGTTTATTAATATTTTGCTAAAGTTTTGCCCTCACTACTTACCACCCAGCCAGAGTTGCAAGAGAAGGATATTTAAAGCTTCTTCTTTTTAAACATAACATGTTCAAATCCCAATACAAACGACAGTAAAATCATCAAGATGAAAGAAAAAAAATGGCCATTCATGCTTTACACTTTACAGGACTAAACACCACTGCCCATTTCCAGCTCCTCCAAAGGAAGCAGGGAAGTATGGCAACCTTCTCACACTTATATAGGACAAGTAATGTGCTCACTTGGTTTGAAAATTTATAAGCTACAAAATTTTTCAAAATATTAAAAAGGTACAAAAGTACATGCCCAGCTTCCAGTTGCTATCCCAGGTTTCCTTTACCTTCCCTCCTCTCTCCTCTTTCTCTTTTCCTTCTTCCCTTCCTACTGCCTCTCTTATTTTAAACACATTTAGCAAAATAAAACTATCCTCATTGTTCTGTCCCTTGACTTTTTTTTTTCCATTTAACAATATATCTTGGAGATCTTTCCACATCAATATATAATGCACTTTGCCTTTTTTAAAACAGCAGGATGCTATTCCTTTGAACAGATGTGTCAGAATATATTTAATAGTCCTAACTTAGGAATAACCTTGAACATATGTCATTTCCCTAATGAGCAAGTATACTTTAGGGACAAGCTTCTAAAGGTGGAAATGTTGATTTGAAGGATATATCCAATTGAAGGAGCTATAATAGATATTGCCAAACAACCAAAGATTGTTTACTTGGTTTGACCATTGAAGAGCGACTTGGGAACCCAGCCAAAATATCTAACAACAACACAAGAATAGTTCTTATAGTAATGGGAGTATCTGGTTTTCAGTTTTGTCATTTTCAAGTTATTCATGTTTTGGTCTCTTTGCAGACATGATCAAAGGTCATCTGCTGAGTGCCAAAGCAGACTGAAATCCAGAGAGTATAGAAAGGTCTCGCAATAATGGTTTAGTTTTAAAGATATATTATTTGTAGACAGAAATTCTGATTGTATTCCACTTCTGTCTTCTCTCGTCTTCTCGATCATTTTGGCCACTGATGTTCAAAGCAAATCTGTCTTTAATATAGTTACTAAACTCTGTAGGATTTGGGTAATCTTTTTGCATGCTTTTATAAACTGGAATTAGAGACAGCAACACAATTCAGCCTCTTGCTGTGGAAACCACAACCTTCTAAAGGGCATCCTGCCTGGACATCATTTCATAGAGAACAAGCTCTGTCCCTTGGGCGCCTTGAAGACTGCCCGCATGACTTGTTGCATCATGTGACCTTTGGCAGTAAACTTAAATTTAAACCAGGGACAAAGCGGGCATTTCGCCTTTTAACAATTGAAATCCCTCCAACTTCTGTGACAGCGCTCTTCCCATTATACTCCCTTCCCTGGTTTATCATCTAAGCATTCCTAGATTGAAAACCCACGTGAAAAAAGTAAACTTGTCCCACAAGACCATTCAACGTGGGACAAGTGACCCAAAGAGTAACAGTTCTCACCTTAAGTGAGTTGATGATTGAATACTGGTCTCTCTTCATCTTTAAAATTCTACCTCACAAGCAAGGATGGTGGGAATCTGCCTGTTCTGTTGTCATGACCAATCAGGCAAGAGAATGAAGATGGCTTTGGGTGTTACGTGTTGTGTGGTGAAAATGTTGCCCAGTATTTTCATGAGTTGTCTTGAGGAAGCGGGGGAATAAGTGAGGTTATGAAGTGAATGGATCGTCCTTCTATCTCTAACATGGCAGTGAACTCAATGACCCATTGAGGAGTGAAATTAACATTTGAATTTTCACCTTCCTTCTCCCAATACATTGCTTTGTTTCTTGACCAGCCAGAAAAGACCTTTATCAGGGAGACAGCTAATCTGGAAGTAATAAGACAGCAGAATCGCTAGAAAAGCCAAGTTGTTTTAAATAACAGGATGACGCTGCACGATGGCACATTGCTTAGCCAATGTTTTATGAACCAGATCTTGCAGCAACTTTGGCTTTGAGACCATGAGAGTGAGGATAAGCCTAGGCCTTATGTCCCATGTGTGACAAAGGAGCCAAGGCTCCTTTGAATAGTCCAAGGCTGGAGGGCCATAATAAGGTTAAAGACCACCATCTCCAATCAGCACTGACCTATGCAGAGAAAGAGGAAAGGTGAGTAATGAATATGATCACGGGAACCATTGTAAATTACAGATAAGCAGAAAGTCACTTGGACAAACAATGGAAATGAAAATAGTGGGAAAACACAAAAAGAAGGCACAATGGATCTAAAACACTTTAATGGAAGAAAGAATAGAAGGAAGTGGCTATGATTTGATCAGGCAGTGAGGCTAATGATTGGTGGTTCTTGAAAGTAACTAAAAGCATTAAAGGGGTCTGTGATGAGCCCAAGATAGGGGAGTTTTTTTTTTTTTAACGTTTTTAAAACAAAACAGGGAGCACAGTACTTTGGCATGTAAGTTTTAAAGAGTAAAGGAATAAATGGAATTATACTGGGCCTAACTGTAGCCCAGATCTCAGTAGCTCATGGGCAGGTGTCTGTTCACTGTACTGAAAAGTCCACAGCCTCCTGGAAGCTCTTGCTATCAGTAGAGCTTCACAGCTGGCCAGGTTAAATGACAACAACAACAATCAACAAACTAAAGAGGCTGCAGGCCCAGAGGAACACAGATGCACAACAGTTACCCTGGAGCAGAAATATCTGGCCACCCCACACAACGTGGTAGCCCAACTCTCTGCCTTCTTCTTGGACAAGGTGGGCGGGGGGGGGGGAGGTTACGGAGTTTTAACTTTTGTTCTTTTTCACCCAGGGGATACATGGGTCCATGCTATCCAGGCTAAGTTCTCATGTAAGAAGGGCTGACTCTGACTCAGAAAACTACATGTGGTTTCACTTCCAGTGACATCTGGAAAGCAAGGGGTCAAATATCGTCTGGTAGAGAGATGTCCTGGTGAACACAGGGAAGGAGCCAGCTCTGTTCTTTTTGGGAGATTAGTAAGGAGTGAAATAGGGCTTGATGTGGATGGAATTTTAGTGAGGAATTAGAATAATGTTTCTTTTCCTTTACTTTCCCTCTTAAATGACTTCTAAGAGGAGAGGTAAGGACAGTGGGGGTCAGCGGGGGAAAGGAAAGGAGGGAAGAAGGAGCTACTGGAATGATCACAAGAATTCAAATAAAATTACAACCTTCCAAAAGGAACTGAAAGGTTTTTCAACCTCATTTAACTACCAACCTTGTGTCTTGGCACTGAGTGGGTTTGAATTAATATTTCATACTTGGAGAATTTAGAAATAATGTCTATACATTCACAGCATTTTGTTTCTCAAGGCATAATAATTTTCATTTAATTTTACACCAGCCTGTCACATTTACACAAATAAAAATCGAATTGGCAATAAAGAAAACATATTCTTTTTATAATAGAAGCACTTCATGACCAATTCCTACCCTCCCCAGAATTGGCACTGGGAAATGTGATAGCACAATAGAAAGACAAAGCCAAACACACATACTCTCCCCCTCCCTAAACATATAACAAGTTCCCTCAAGTCTAATCCCCCCAGCAAGGGATCCCACATTTTTCATTAATATAATACAAAAACATATGGTTAAGAAAAGAAAGAGAACATAAAGAAATGAGCAGAAGAGCTACAGAATTCAAAGAAAACACATTCCCTAGTTCATACCCACATCTAACTGCCTAAGAAATTTCAATGAAAATCAGATGTGATTTTCAGCATGTATTCTGCTTAAATAAAATATGAGTGAAATACAAGGAATTCTCTATGTGGTGGTAACAAAATTGTCTTTCACTGTATTGAGTTATAATTGTATAGGGTTATTGAGAGGATTAGATAGCATTTGTAAGCTGTTAAAGAACTATATAAATTTATATTCCCAAATGTTAAAAATTAATTCTTACTGTTTCAGAGAGGTAGATATGGTTGTAGAAGACAAGAAAAGATAGATTTTGGGTCTAAATGTGTACCAACCTCAAGACATAAATTGAAAATATTTTTAAGAGATAAAAAAAAATCCCATCAGCATTTTTTCTCTTTTTTTTTAAAAAAAAGTGTTCTTTTATTCCTAAAAGAAAATTCCAGAAAAAAGTAATTCCGTCCTCATTTTGTGTATGTCACAATGCAATACAAGTGGAAAAAATACAGTAGGAAGAAAGGCCTTCCCCGTAAGATCCCAAGTTTCTTAGAAAGCCCTGAAATCAAGATGAAAGAACGAAAGGAGGGAGGGAAGAAAGGAAGGAAATGGAGGGGAGAGGAGGGAAGAAACAAAGGAGAGAAAGCCAAGGTCAGACCCAACAAGGAAATGAATCTCTGCTCATCACAAGTCACTTGCTCTTCTCCTGCTGAGTCCTTTGTAGCAGCGTCACTATTTGGTTGTTAGCTTTGTTTGTTTGTTTTTAACATCTTTATTGGAGTGTAATTGCTTTACAATGGTGTGTTAGTTTCTGCTTTATAACAAATTGAATCAGTTATACATATACATATGTTCCCATATCTCTTCCCTCTTGCGTCTCCCTCCCTCCCACCCTCTCTATCCCACCCCTCTAGGTGGTCACAAACCACCGAGCTGATCTCCCTGTGCTATGCGGCTGCTTCCCACCAGCTATCTATTTTACATTTGGTAGTGTATATATGTCCATCAACAGATGAATGGATAAAGAAGATGTGGCACATATACACAATGGAATATTATTCAGCCATAAAAGAAACGAAATTGAGTTATTTGTAGTGAGGTGGATGGACCTAGAGTCTGTCATACAGAGTGAAGTAAGTCAGAAAGAGAAAAACAAATACTGTATGCTAACACATATATATGGAATCTAAGGAAACAACAACAAAAAGGTCATGAAGAACCTAGGGGTAAGACAGGAATAATGACACAGACCTACTAGAGAATGGACTTGAGGATATGGGGAGGGGGAAGGGTGAGCTGTGACAAAGTGAGAGAGGTTAGCTCGTTTTTTAATCTGAGTCTTTGACTTCCTTTCATCCTTCTAAATCTGATCTAGTTCATCTTTAGAAGGTGCTTAAAAGACTGAGGACTGCGAAGTCTCACTCTAAAAAAGATTAAGATAAATAACAGGCTGGGGAAGGGTTTTTTCTGTCTTTTGACTTTAGGCCTTTGAGAATGTTTTCACATTTATTTCTATTTAAAGCAAAGTATCATTCCTTTACTGGAGTTAAAAGCCAGAATCATAATATCAGCAGGAAAGAATATCTATTCCACATTCATCTACATGTGATGGCAAGACAAGTGAGAATAATAATGCCAACAAAACCCCAACCCTCTTCTTCCAGAGTGATTGCTCCTTCAATCAGCACATCTATTGAGCACCTATTATGTGTCGTGCATTCATTCTTTCAGGCACTGGAGATACCACAGTGGACAAAACAGATAAAAATCCTTGCCCTTAAGAAACTGAGAGGCTTGGGGGTGGGAGTTCAGGTAGCAAATTAGAGATGCCCTAAAACATCCTTTATTTATCAGAGATTATTTGCTTTAAACATTCTCATACATATATGCCCAGATTAGGTCAAGAGTAAGATACAAAATTTTTTGAGGTCCTAGCATCATGAAATGTTTTACAAATCCTCAAACATTTGAGAAAACTGGAATATATACAAAACATGTTTTAGCAGTTTTAAAACAAATATAAGATGATTTTCTTAGTTTGTAGTCTGAAGAGCAAAAATACTTTATAGAGGTTTTTTTTCAAAATTTAAAAATTTTTTATATTCCGTGATCAAAGGCTCATGTGTAACATAAGAAAGAAAAATATTTTTTCAAACTATTTCACAAGAGAGTGGAGAAATGGAGGGAAAAGTTCTTAAAAATATTTCTCCCCAACTTTTCTAGTTTCATTTTTATGTTCTCATAAAGCCTAACCTGGTGTCTTGCATTTCATGGCTTTTCAGTGAATATATGTTGCACAATTATTTTGTGAGTAGTATAGGGCAAATTCTTAATTTAGAGAGCACCTCAAATTCATTCTAGAAAAAAATATTGTGCTGGATCTAAGCTGAAAAATAAACATTTTATTGTATGGTTCATAATTAATTCTAACCTTTTAATCCTCAAGAACTCAAATGTTTCTTTAGGAAGTGAGCTATGCTTAGAGCCTATTGTTCAAAATTTATTGGAAATAATGACATTGTTTTATTTTATAACCCATTAAAAATAGATAGTTATTATAACCTTGCTTCTTTACTTTATAACTCCAGAAATTCTACATTATTAAATTACTTACAATATAACCTGGCCTTACCTAGCATAGTTTCAGAAATAAATGGTTTGGTGCAGGACAGAGAGATGATGCTCTGGAAGGCATGATGAAAGTCTGGGCAGAGCCGAACCAAAGGGTAAACATAGTGTTGAAGAAGCTCTGATCAGAGACCTGGGTTTATTTTGTGGTCCAGGGGGAGGAGGGTGAGGGGTCAGCCAAGGTTGATGGCTAGGAGCCAAGTGGGGGCGTTGCCAGGGACACGGCTGGAAGATGGAGCAGAAAAACTGTAACCTGTAAGACTAATCCAGGAACTGAAGGCAGGAACATGGAAAGCCAAAGAAGTCAGATGGCTCTTCCTTAGTCTAGCGCTGCCTGAAGGACATTGCCCTGTCATTCTAGGCATCATCTTTAAGACACTGTCCAACACCAGAGACAGGGACACGTGCATTTTAGTTTGGGGAGGAAGTAGACATCTTCCCAAAGAACTGTCAGTGGATTCTATGAGATCAGTGATTATGCTGGTATTATTTACCTGTTGTTATGTGACAAAATAATCCCAAACTTGGCAGTTTAAAACAGCAAACATTTATCATCTCCCAGTTTCTGTAGAGCAGGAACCCAGGAGTAGTTTAGCTGAGTGTCTCTGGCTCTGGGTCTTTCACGAGGTTGCAGGCAAGGAGTCAGCTGGGGCTACAGTCATCTCAAGTAGGAGAGTAGGAGTAGATCCACTTCCAAGGTCACGCTCCTGGCTGTTGGCAGGCCTTATGTCCTTGCTGGCTGGTGACAAGATATTAGTTCCTTGCCACATGGGCCTTTTAATAGGGTAGCTCACAACATGGCAGCCAGGCTTCTCTTGCAGGAGGCGAGCTAGAGAGTGAAAGAATGTTAGAGAAAGACAGAAGCCACAGTCTTTCTAACCTAATCTCAGAAGTGACATCATATTGCCTTTGCACTATCCTATGTGTCAGAGTGAGTCACTGTGTTCAGCCACACTCAAGCAGAGGGGATGTGCTAAAGCATCAATGTTAGGAGGCAAGAATCCCTGGGACCCTTCTTCGGGGCTGCCTACCACAGCACTCCACAAAGAAATCTGTATCACTGCATATTTTAGAACAGAATAGACAAGACTTGGTCAGGCAAGGAACAGGTATTCACCTGCCTGAAGGTAGAAACTGATGTTATCTCAAAATTTCCTTTCACCACTATAATTATACTTTCTGTAATGAAATAGGTTCTTTCTATTTTCTTGGTCAATTCTGTCTGATACACTATGGTAGTGCGATCATTATCTCCTCTATTGTCACATGGCCAAAGTCTCTAAGCAGTATAGCACAGTGGTTAAGAGACAGACTGCTAAGCTTTGAATCCCAGATCTTGCGTTACTAGCTGCTTAAGGTTATGCCTCAGTTTTCTCATCTGAAAAATGGGGATAATACTTTTACCTAGCTCACAGGCTGCTGTAAGAATTAAATGAGTTAAGGGCTTAGTATGACTCATGCACATGCTACATGATCAATAAATGTGAGCTAACAAAAGAAATCTGACTTGTCCTCTAACTATTGACAACTTTGGGAGGAAAAGGAAGTTAACCTTTCTTCCATATGATTTCCTATATGTCAGCCACATAGACTCTTTCTCTTTCCTCACTTCCTAAAGTGAGTCTTCATCAGATTAGTCATACCTCAAACATGATGACTCAGACACCTAGGCACAGTGACAAGATAATGTGGGTGGATAGAGCCAGCCAAGGAGATGAGGACTTCAATCTTCTATTGTCTTATTCTAAGGCTAGATCAAGCCCTTCACCTGTTTACAATAACGTTTATATTTCAGAAATTATTTCTCAGGCATTAATCTTTTCATTTTCCACAAAACAGCTGGAATTAAACTTTTCAAAAAATTCCTTTGATGTATTCTTAGTTGATTCTTTATAGACTTTGATATTTTTATGTTAAAAAATCATGCTTATTCTAGAAAAAAATAGAGAATGGAGATAAGTAGAAAAAGAGAGCTAAAAAAGTAAAAAAAAGAAGAAATATACTGATAATTCCAATATTACTGATATATTCTCAGTTGATATTTAGAGCTTTTGATTTTTAATTTAAAAAAATTATGCTTACTCTAGAAAAATTACAGTAAGTAAATAAGTAAACAAATTTTTTAAAAAGAAAATTCACTGATAATCCCATATCTGTAGAGAACCATAACTAACATATTTGTGTCTATCCTGGGCATTTTTCTATACATGTGTATAAAATATAATAATAATATATACACTATTTTTTAACGCTGTCTTTTTTTTTTTTAACTCAGTAGCACATTGTGAACAAGTTGATTTACTCTAAAAAGAAGTAGACCAATAGGGGCAAAAAGTCCATTTACAATATGAAAATGAAGAAAGTGAATCAATTTAGAGAGAACAGCGAGACAGGGAAAATAATAAGACTGGGAAAAGGAGTTCTTTTTTTTTTTTTTTTTTTTAGGAGTTCTTTTGTTTACCCAGGAAAGGCTGAATTTAACTCTTCTTCCCCCTAAAACATGCAGATACTTGGAAAAGCTCACTCTTTAACTTGGGTCCAGGAGACCCAGCCAGCCTGGAAAGCAGGGACAGACTTTCTTCATGCTTACATTTTATGCATTTGATGACTACTCTGTGTGTACAGAAGGGGATCTTTGAGAATACATTCTGCTGAACACCTAACATCTATACTTTCCGAATTCATACTGATAAGGACCCATAGATGCCTCGTTTGGGGACTGAACTGAAAGCACCAATACCCACTAAAAAAATACCTTTTCCTTCTAAAAAATTACTTCTTGAATTGAAATCCATGTAATCAGCTAACATGAAAATTTGTCTAACCTGAATGAAGATACTAGTCTAATTCTGACCCACTTTTAAACTTGAGCATAATAATATATTTTCTAATATTTTCAATGAAAGAGTAATTCAACGTTCACATTTGGCATTAAAAAATCTCAATAATCAGATGCTTCTCCAACAAAGAAAGCAATCTAGTCTTAACTATCAGAAAAAATAATTCCTATTTCCATTTATCTCCAGCTCCTTTGCAGTTCATTCCAGGCCAATGATCCCTTGTTTAATTCAGCAAGAAGTCATTCAAAATGAGGTCCTTCAGTTGTCTCTGATCTTTAAGGCTTCCTCTCCCTTTCACTTTCTTTGGGTCTAAAAGAAATAAATGCCCTCCTCTTTCTATGCATTTATCTACTTTTAGAATCCATGCTCTTCTCCAGCTGTTGAATTTATTGGCATGGAATTGTTCACAATATTGCCTCGTTATTGCTTTAATGTCTGTAGAGTATGTAATAAAGTCGCTTTTTAATTCACAAAAATTGTAATTTGTGGGGACTTTTTTTTTTCTATTTTTCTTGGTCAGTCGAGTTATCAATTTTATTAATCATTACAGAGAAAAAGCTTTCAGTTTCTTTGATTTTCTCTATTGTCTATCATTTCATTGACTTCCACTCTTGTGTTTATTTTATCCTTCCTAATGATTGCTTGTGTTTAATTCGTCCTTCTTTTTATGGTTTCTTAAAGTAGAAACTTATATCATTGACTTTTGATCTTTTTTTTTCTAATATGAGCATTTAGAGTTACAAATTGCCCTTCAAGCTCTGTTACACCTATGTTTCGCACATTTTGATATACTACTATACTTTAATTTTTTTCAGGATCATTCAGTTCCAAATATATGTCAATTTTCTTTGGAATTTCCTCTTTGATCTATAGATGGTTTAGAACTTCGTTGTTTAATTTCCAAATATTTGATGATTTCCAGGTGTATTTTTTTTACTGACTTCTAAAGTAGTATTGTTGTGTTCAGAGAACGTTTTGAACTATCCCAATTCTTTGATATTTATTGAGACACGTTTTATGGCCCAGCATCTGATCTATCTCTGTGAATGTCTTAAGTGCACTTGAAAAAAGTACTTTATTCTACTGTCAATGGATGTAGTATTCTACAAATGTCAAATGGGTTCAGTTTGTTGTTAGTATTATTGAAAATTTTTAGATCCTTAGTGGTTGATGCCAATTTTTCCAACATTTACTGAGAGAGGAGTATTGAAATCTTCAACTACAATCATGGATTTGTCTATTTCTCCCTTTGATTCTGTAAGTCTTTGTTTCATGTATTCTCTTTTTAGATTCATACCGATTTGTGGGTTGTCTCCTCCTGAAGAATTGACCCTTTTATCATTATGAAATGTTCCTCTTATCTTTGTCAGTACTTTTTTTCTGAAGTCTACTTTGTCTGCTTTTAATATAGGCAACTTTTTACGATTAGTGTTTGACTGATACATATTTTACCACCCTTTAATTTTAGCCTATTTGTAGCTTTTTTTACACTTAATGTACTCCTCTTTTAAGCAGCTAATAATTTGGCCATGGATTTAATCAGGCCTGGTGAATTTATTTTTGTTGGCATGTTTATGTTTGGTTGTAAATCTACTATCTTATTGTTTGCTTTTTACTTGTTCACATAATCTGTAGGCTTTTCCCCTGCTTTTCTGACTTTCTTCTGGGTTGAGTAATTTTTAGTATTTCATTTCATTTCCTCTACTGGTTTATCTTCATATTTTTTAATTTTATTTTTTTAATAGTTACTTTAGGATTTATTACATGAATTTTAATGTTAGACTCTCCCACCAAAAATATTATAATAATTTATGTATATTGTAAGAATCTTAACAACAGTATAATTTCATTTTCTTCCTTCTCATCTTTTGTGCTGCCACACATGTCATAAACCCCATGATAGTTTGTTTCTCCTTTGAAGAGTCAACTAGTTTTTTAAAAAAATTATGATGTGAAAAAGTATTTTAGGGCTTCCCTGGTGGCGCAGTGGTTGAGAGTCCGCCTGCCGATGCAGGGGACACGGGTTCGTATCCGGTCCGGGAAGATCCCACATGCCGCGGAGCGGCTGGGCCCGTGAGCCATGGCCGCTGAGCCTGCGCGTCCGGAGCCTGTGCTCCGCAACGGGAGAGGCCACAACAGTGAGAGGCCCGTGTACCACAAAAAAAAAAAGTATTTTATATTTACCTATATATTAAACTTATCTGGAGCTCTTCATTTCTTTGTGTAGAATCACATTTTAATACAGCATTATCCTTCAACCTGAAGAACTTCTTTATATACTTCTTGTAGCCCAGGTCTTCTGGCAATAAATTCTCTCAGATTTGCTTGGTCTAATAATCTCGTCACTTCAGCTTCATTTGAAAAATACTTTATTTGTTTATAGAATTCTAGGTTCACACTCTTCTTTTAGTAATTTAAAAATAATGATCCATTATTTTTTCTCCATTATATCTGATTAGAAGGCAACAATCATTCTTATTACATTCCCCTGAAGGTGATGTATCTTTTCCTCTGTCTGTTTTTACGATTATGTGCCTTAGGAAAAAATGGGTTCACCTCATTTTTATTTCCTTTCTCAGGGCTTGCTGCCCTGTGCTACCTTTTGTCAAACATTTGAAATAGTTATTTCATTTAATTTTTTCCAGTTGTATAGTTGTTTATGCCTTAGAGTAAGTTTAGTATTAGTCCCAACATCACGGCCAGAAGCAGAAGTCTGATAGGGTAGCTTTTAAATGCAAATAAGTAATGAGCATCCAAGAAATAGTGAGTTCCCCAGTTTGAATTTTTCTCTTACTTAACACTCAGTAGCTGTTGGTGATTTTGAAGTGGGGTTGTGACTTAGTGATATGATTTAGAAAGTTTTGGCTAACAGTTGTAGCAAGAATATATTGAAATGAGAAGAATAAAGAGAGGCTAGGTGAACTTTTAAGATGCTGTTTCAATTGTGAAGGAGAGACATAATAAATTCCTATGCCAAAAGGGAGGCATAGAGAAGGGAGAATAAATTCCCCTAGAAATAGAGATAGATTCTACAGATATAGATAAGGCAGAAATAACCCTAGCTGGAGAAGCTGAAGGGTATGGATTCTAACCAAAAGCAGGTAAATGCATAGAAAGGAGGACATTTATTTCCTTTAGAACAGAAGAAAGTGAAGGGGAGAGGAAGACTAAAAGCTCAGGGACAACTGAAAAATCTCATTTTGAATGACTTCTCACTAAATTAAACAATGGATCATTGGCCTAGAATAAAGTAGTAAGTAGAATAGGGATAAAAGGAAAACAGGGCTTATTTTTCCAATAGTTAAGACAAGATGTCCTTCTTTAATGGAAAAGCAACTGATTGAGATTAAAAAAAAATAAAAGCAAAAGAAGCACCTATACAGAATCCTTATAGTATTAAAAAGACAGAAGATCTCATAATAACTGGATCAGGAAAACCTTATTCATAGTTAGATCTTTACCAGTGATATGTAGCAACATCTTTCATGAGTTCTGGCTTCTAAATAACACAATATCATGGCATTGCAGCCTGCTTATTTTCCTGCTGAGAAATTGTTGTTTGGCTTTTATAGTCCTATTCTGTTTCTGAAATGGTTTCTAAACGATTTTTACAAACAAGGCAGTTTGTTAAAGAAGTCAGTGTCTGGATGATAGAGAAAAACGAAAAGACTGTTTTCCACAAATCTAGCTAAGAGGTATATTTCCACTAACTTGTTCCAGTATTCCTAAATTCCTAGTGGTAGTGTATTTTAACGAATGAAACCGAAAGCTGGGGAACACATTATGCATCTCATTCAAGCCCTTACTTTACAGATGAGAAAGTCATGGCTCCTCTCGCCTCACAGATGTTGAGTGATTGGCACAATGTCACATAACTTATTAGTGACAGAGCCATGCTATTAAAATCACATCATATATATCTATTAAGCGTCTTGTGCCCAGTATTATGCTAAGTGCTTTAGTGTCACAAGACACTCTGATGAGAAAGCAGTGTCATAGAGGTTAAGCAAATCGCCAAGATAACCAACTAGTAAATGGCAGGGCCAGAACTGGATTCAAAGCCTGCCTGACTCCAATGCTCTTATCCAGTACTTCAAAGCCTTTTTTTGCCCCATTTGTACTGTGCTTTTTGTCATTTCCATTGGTAAAAATGAACGCCTGAACCGATAGCCTTATCAAAACTTGACAGATCGATTTGTAGAAAAACAAATGGGTAAGACCAGTAAAATAGCCCACACTCTTGCACATCAGCTTCTGACTCCAGGAAATCTAATGCCAGTGGAAAAAAATGTAGGTTTTCCTCCTTGGTGGCCCTGCAACCCTATACTTCCTTTTTCTCAGGCCATTCTGCTTTAAAAAAAATTACACATCTGGGGTACTCACAGGCTCAATGCACCAGATCTAAATCTTTTCCCACTCATAAATGGGTTCCCGTAAGACCGGTGTTTTTCCAACTGAGGACTGTGACCCATTAGTGCACCATGAAATCAATTTAGTGCGTCATAACTAATGTATTTTTTTAATTAAGTAAGATAGAGTACATTCTCTCCTCTACCATTTGACCCCCGCTAATATATTAGGCTTGAAGGGGATTTTCTTTGATTCATATTGGGTGGCCTTGGGTAGAGGTAGTTTCTTTTAATTTTGATTTTGCTTGAGTTTTCATTGCAAATTCACTGAAATCAGCATAAATCCTGACCCAAAAAACCCCTTGCAGAGGGTCCTTAAAAGAAGAGACACTGTTTCCCTATGAGCTATTTATATAATAATTAACTTAGGGTGCTCTAGTGGTCTTTTGAACTTTCTCTTTACCGGGAGCCTGGAATCTATGGGCTTCTCAGGTTAATTGCAACCAGTCTAATTCCTGCCTCCTCTGTGCAAGTCAGGGTCCAAGACTTTGGAGGCTTGAGGGCTCTGTGAAGTTTCAGCTGCCAAATAACACGGGGCTGAGAGGATGAGAATCAGCTGGAGTTCAAGTGTTTGTCGCACTGCCTCCCCAAGTGAAAAGCCACACTGAAATATTTGTCCTCTGTGCTTTGTTCCTAAAGCAAACAACATTTAGCTAAGTATGGTGTAAAAGGTTACCATTTGCCACAACTGATAAATAAACTGGTAACCACAATGATGAGGGAGAAGTGGGGGTATTTTGAGGTCTTGAGGGGAATTGAAAGCTCTCTTTCAGTGGAGACAGGCTACAAAAGACTAAAATCATCAAAACAAGGAAATCAATCTTTTTTTTAGAACAGAAGCTTTGTTGCCTGCAATGTTTTTATTTTTAGATGACTGCTTATTAGCAGGTAGAAGAATTTGTAGAATTATTTTTCTGACAAAGAGATTAAGGGTGAAGGTAAAGGTCAAATTTCATTTTTTCTTTTTTTATTTAAAAATTTTTACTCAAAAAATAATATTTTGGGTCCCTACTAAAAACAGAAAAATTAGATGACTAGATTTTTCTGATCAAAGCAAATTTGATAGAAACAAAATTCAAAAGCAAGATACTAAATAAGTGATGTCATGGGTTTAGATAAATCTAAAGTTTAACTGTGTATAGTAGTTAAAGTTAATTCAGAAGAACCCGTTTTTTCTATAATTATATTGCAAAGCTTTTCTACTTATATAGGCTTTTGGTTTTACAGGGATTTGATGAAATTTACTTTGTTTAGAACTAGCAGGTGTGGCGAAGATATCTGAGTAGGAAGGCCCTGAACTCACCTCCTCTCACAGGCCATAAAAATTACAGCTATTTACAGAGAAACTATCCATGAGCACGACCTGAAGACTAGCAGAAAAGATTTTCCACAACTAAAGATATAAAGAAGGAACCACAATGAGATGGGTAGAAGGCATAGAGACCTGGTATAGTCAAGACCTACACTCCTGGGGTAGGCAACCCACAAACAGGATAATTGTGATTGCATAGGTTATCCCCAAGGAGTAAAGGGTCAGCACCAGACCTATATATTCTGTTACATTGATCTATCCATTGATTTCAGCACCATATTAAATTCTTACATAAAGTTTTAATATCTAATAAAACAAATTCCTTCTTAGCTACTCTTTCTATATTTTTTAATCCCAAAATATTCTTGGCTAAGTTTCTCTCTTTAGTCTTCTAAAAATGTTTAGAGTAGTTTTTAATGTCCAAAAACGACACAATTGTTTTGGGCAGGGGTGGAATTTTTATTGGAACATGTATAAACATGTAAATTAATTTAGAGCAATTAACGTATTTGTCAGATTCCGTCTTCCATGAAATATGATACATCTCTTTATATAGCAAAACTTTCTTTTCCATCTCAGTAAATGTTTATGGTTTTCTTAACAGAAGTCTCACATTTCTTGATAAGGTACTACTAGATTATTTTACTGTTAGATTATTAGGTTCTTATCATGCTTTATATGTTTATTATGTTTTATAAGTGCTTATAATTGATATATAGCTTTATATATATAGTTTTTAGATTGATTATCTTGGGTTTTCTCAAAAGCAAATCTTATAATCTACAAATTATGTTTTATTCATTCAATGGAAAATATTTATTAAGCATTTACTCTGTGTCAGCCAAATGTTCTAAGCACTGGGCACACAATACTGGGATGGGGGCGGGCGGCGGGGGAGAGTATGGTATATTTCTAGCCAAAAGAAGAACAACAATCCAGATTTTAACAAAGATAACATAAATTAGGATAGGTAGTGCTTAGGACAAAGGAAAAACAATTGAGCAAAGAAGAGGCATATACAATAACCAGGGTGGATGCTGAAATTTTAGATAGAGTAAAAGCCTCACCAAAAATATCTTCTGAGTAAAGGAGTAGGACAGTTCAGAAAGAGAGTAGTAGTAAATGAGATTTTTAAAACATATAATGAAGGTCTAGATCATGGAGGTCTTTGTGTGTCATAGCAAAGACTTTGGAGCTTTTATTTGGAATGAGTTGGGAAAATATTAGGAGATTTAGAGCCAAAAAGTGATATGAACTGCTTTAGACGGCTGTGGTTCTGGCTGTTGTGTTAAGAACAGATTGAAGAGGATGAAAGCAAGGAGACCATTTGGGGAGTAGAACAGAAGCTGTCATTCTCCTGGCCATACAGCGTTGGTTCACCCCAAAAGGCACCTGTAGACAGTTCTTATATATACTGACTGCTTCCTGTTTCTCTGTCTGAAAACAGCAGCGGGAGCAGAAGTGCCAGGGAGTTACACCTAGAATGACTCTCAACAAATGGGGGAGGGAGTTTGTGCATAAAGGTTCCAGTTTCTCTCGGCGGGATAATTCCGAGGTGTGTTCTACACAGTCTCTAGGAGGGTCCCCAGCAGAACTGAGCTCTGAGGTTCCAAGCAGTATCTTGCTCATTAGTGCAGCTTCATCAACTTTCCCAGTTTCATTCTCCATCTAACTCACCATGCTTCCTGGATCACCCTCTTAGGGAGAGTTTCTGGAGGCACCCAAACTAAGATAGGAGTTGCAGTAATCTAGGCAAGACAGAATAATAACTTGGACCAAAGTGTATCCTTAAAGTGGGGATAATTGATTTAGTGCTGAATATGTTTTCAAGAGGAACTGAAAGGATTTGTTGATGCACTGAATGTAAAATGTAAGAGAAACAGAAAAATCAGGATGACCCCAAAACTTTTGGTCTGAGCAACTAGAAGGATAAAATGTCCATTAATTGAAAGGAGAGAGTACAACCCATCTGGAAGAGACTTAGGGTACAGTGTGAGGTAGGAGTCTTTTTTTTTTTTAATTTAATATGACTATCCAGTTGATCTAGCACCATTAACTGAAAAGACCCTTCTTTATACACTGCACTGCACTGTAACTTTATCAAAAATCAAGTGACCATATATGTATGGGTATTTGTCCGTATTTTCTATTCTGTTCCTATTCTGTTTCTATTCTATTCTTGAAGGTTACATTTTTTAACATTAAAATAAGTCATAACTTCATAATAAATCAAAATATTTGGCAGTGTAGTTCCTCCAGCTCTGTTCTTCTTGAAGATTACTATTAAAATAAGTCTTATAACTTCATAATAAATCTTAATATCCAGTATTCAATTCCTTTCAGCTCTGTTCTTCCTGAAGAGTTACAAGACTCATAACTTCACAATAAATTTTAATAATCTGTGGTGTATTTCCTCCAATTCTGTACTTCTTGAGGTTATTATTAGTCCCACTTAATTTTGTAAACATTTAGAAGCAGCTTATCACTTTAAACACACACAGCAAATATTTTTATTGGAATTACGTTGAATCTTTAAATCAATTTGGAGAGAATTAACATCTTTACAATACTGAGCTTTCAAATCAAGAGAATGTTTTTGGTGGGGAAAATAACAGCATATTTCTATACTCATTAGAATAATAAAGTAAACAGAGAAAAATCATGATGCAAGATGGGGAGAATTGCTGGAGCAATATTCTGGAGTGGGCAAGAGTAGGTGGGCTCTGATGCCCAAGTGGCAGGACTGCCATAGGTAGGAACATGGCCAGTTCATGAATAATAATGGAAAACAAGAAAGAGTATATAGTCATATACACAACTATATATATATATAGTTGAGCAAATTTGTTGTGGTGGGACCTTGTGAACTTTCTCTCTTGATTGCTTCAGCTCTGTGAAATAGTAGCCTGATAGGATGGTTATAGAGTGAATACTGTTATGTTGTCTGGCTTTTTAATGAGAAAGCCTCTGGTGGGACATCATTAAGTGTAAAGGTGGCTGCTGACTTAAAAGAATTATTTTATCATGTTTTAAAATTATGTTTTCTAAAAGTCATCAGGAAAATGTGTCCTCTTTGCCTGTATCTTCTGAGATTGATGTCTCTTTTAAAAAATATTTTTACTTTCTCCTATTATGAAAAGCTCCTTCCACAGATGGAGATTTTTTACATTCCTTTGGGCTTCCTTGAGATCTGTATGTCTCATCTTGATTGAAATGTATCAGTCAAGACAGCATACTCCAGTGTGAATTCACCAAGTTTTATGTATGATGGAGGTGATGTTGTATTTATGTATCTCATTTATACTAGAAAATGTCGTTTAGCCTTTTTTGGTCATGGTAGGATGTTGGAATAGTCTGCAATGATTACACCGGTTGCTAGCTTAGACTTTCTTTGGTAGCTCAAAGATAATAATCGTAAGTAACTTTTGGATTTTTTCCTCTAAAATTCATTACCTTACAATTGCTCAGACTGAAATTTACCTGCCACATTTCTATTACTTACATATTTCTACAAAATTTTGCTTGTGATTTTTCTCCCCAAACACAGACATTCATTTCCAAGAAGAATTTAATTTACTAACATGTTTCACTGGACTCCTCATTCTGTAACATTTAATTAATAAAGGTCAGAAAAGAGTCTAAGTATTGATTTCTAATGAATATACATTTTATACAGAAAATACAACCACTTAGGCCTACACCTTTCTTTTGCCTGTAATCCAATTCCTATTTCGAAAGAAAAGTTTCCCCCAATTCCAGTGCGAGACATAAATAAGGGTCAACATTTGAAGAGTTAAGTCCAGGCTGCCAAAGTGTTTATAAGTGATTATAGCAAGTACTAACAGGATACCCCAAATGAAGCACTGATGGAGTGGTAGGCTCACATGCACCTAAGAGGCAAGAAAACTCTTGTGTCAATCAATAGACGAAGGTGCTATGATGAAGGTGGGAGCCACAAGTGCGGATGGGGGTAGAGGGAGGGATGAGATTTGATATCAAAAAAACCGGAAATGGGAACGAGTGACCAATTTAAACTGAGAAACAAATGGGAAAAGAATGGGAAGCTGAGATGAATCCAGGAACCAAAGAACAGGTGACGGAGCACTGAGAACTAAATTGATTTGTCTAATGAGAAGCAGAGCCAGTTAGATACAAGACCCATGAAAAATACTGGGGCCGAGTTTGTCAGAAGAATCAGAGAGACTGGGATCTTCCTCATGAATTGTGTCTGATGCTTGGTCCACAGGGCATGGGCCCTTTGGGGCATATGCCCGACCTGCAATGCTAGCCAGTCTTCTCATGGTTTACACGATCAGTGGAATGATCCAGGGTTTTAGTAAGTACAGTCATGAATGTAAGTACAGATGCTTTCCTGCTTCTCACAGGTCAACTATATATTGCTCTGTTTCCAATGACTAAAGTTTTTCTTCCATGAGATAAGCAACTCTTTTTCTCTTCAGGATTGTCCTGTCTCCAATTACAAGTGATCCAACTGAAATGCATGCTATCAGTTTCCATTTTTCCCCATATTATTCTCTGAAATATGAGGAAAAGTATCTAGTGGAGAGTGAGAAAATTAAAGCTCTCCCCTATACACCATTCTTAGAATGTATTATTTTTATAAACAATGAAAGCAGTTTTCCCACCCTAACTATAAGTACTTCAATAAGCAAACTTTTTTTCCCTTTCATTTTTCAAAGTCTTTAGGGTGCAGGCTGTGTTGTGTCATAGACCAAAGGCATTCCAGAGCCAGACACCAGTTTGGCACTCATAGTCGTCAGCTGTCAACTTGTCCACAAGGAGATCCAGGCACTCCTTGCTCCCATTCCAGTCTGGGTGTTATATCAGTTGTCTCCCCTTATTGGAGAGCAAGCTTGGATGAAGAATCAATCCTAAATATCAGTCCTAAACCCAGTCATGGGAGACATGAGATGAGTGGCTAGGGTTGACTCTCATTATAGCTTTCTCTTACCCAGCTAAAGACCTGAAGAATCTAGACTGTAAATCCCACTTCAACACGTGTGCATGTTACAGGTAAGTTTACACACACATAAATTCCTAGATACATGTGATGCTTCACATTCCTTTACTTGATAAAATACTTACAAAATAATTGTAAAAACTTGTTTAAAAAAAAAGGAAAAATAATCAGACATCGGTCTTGCTAAAGCTGCTGGAATTTCAAAGAAATCAATCACTGTTTTATCACTATTCTCAAAAAGAATTGATATTAAACAAAACACCTTACACTATAGTTTTATAATTTCAACCACACCAATGGGAAGGTCTCATGGAGAAGAAATGTAATCTGGTGTTGATAGTAAAATTAATAGGTCATGTGTTTGCCAGATAAACCTTCATACATTTTGGGGACAATAAAAGAAGAGGAACTTTGTATGATGCAGCCCACTATTGTATGAACTCGAATACAGTTCAGATTATGTCATATTTCTAAAACAGAATATCCTTGTTCAGTAGAAATTTGAAATAACACAATTTCCCTGGGAAGTGGCTGTATTTCTGGCCCCATCAATGTTGTGCTGAAGATCTTTCACTGCATGAGAAGGGGCAATGACAGAGGCTGAACAGATGATTGCCCATGAAATTTGTCACAATAGTCTCTTCAAATTCCCACCTGCTGTCAGTCACCTCTCTATCATATAACAGACTCTGGAATTCTCACCATTAGAATATGTATATATATATTTTTGCAGTAAGGCATTATCTCCAGTCTCTTGAAAATCACAGAATCATGGTGTCAAAAGGTATTGTCAAGAACTGTGAAGGGTCTCCTGTGGGGACCTAAATGGGAAGGAAATCCAAAAAAGAGGGGATATATGTATAGATATAGCTGATTCACTTTGCTGTACAGCAGAAACTAACACAACACTGTAACGCAACTATACCCAAATTAAAAAAAAAAAAAAAGAACTGTGAAGGGTCTCAGATTTTATCCTACTTGCATGCTAGCAGGTTAACCAGTCACAGTTTCTTACGCGCTGGTAGAAGACGGGAGAGGCTTGGGTCATAGATAAGAACAGTTTACTATTCACAGGCATAGCAGTAGCCAAAGTATCAGCATTTTCTCTGGTTCCCTGAGCCCCACTTCCCACAAGGTAATGCAAAGAAAGTCAGATGATACCTACACATGCAGTGGATGCATTGGGGAAAGGAACCCTGAGCTTAGGGAACCCTAATATTTTATAATGGGCAATAACCTTGCCTGCCCTTTGTTTGTTTTGTACTAATCAGTAAACAAGCCTACCCCCTTGCTCCAGAGGGAGATACTATATCTAACTTCCAAGACTGATTTCTGTAAAAACAAACTTGAAAAGATAGTTCTGAATAAAAGTATCTGTATTAACTATGTTTTGTGCTTTATGTAACTTGATGCTTTAACATCTTCAAGATGGTTATCAGCTACTTTAAGTAAACAATTGGGACCTGAGTTAATCACCTGGCATCCTCACACTCTTCACCCAGCAAGGATTTGCAAGGGCATCACTTTTTTTTTTTTGCGGTACGCGGGCCTGTCACTGCTGTGGCCTCTCCCGTTGCGGAGCACAGGCTCCGGACGCGCAGGCTCAGCGGCCATGGCTCACGGGCCCAGCCGCTCCGTGGCATGCGGGATCCTCCCGTGTACCGTGCATCGGCAGGCAGACTCTCAACCACTGCGCCACCAGGGAAGTCCTGATTTATCTTCTTTTAAAATGTACTGTTCTGAAAATCTTTTAGGTGCAGTCTGGGTAAATAGCCCAGAGTACAGTAGAACTTGTAACTCCTTTGTTTATATACTACATGGACATGGTAACTTATTTAAAAGCCACATCCCACCTCTGATGATTAAGAATCAACTATCAACTAAGGTCTCCAAGTTATCAACCCTACCACACCAATAACTCATCCATCCCGTGTTTTGGCTTTTGCTGTTTAATACAGGCATTTATATTTATCTCTGTAAAATTCAATCTTAGATTCATTTATCTGTTCAAGTCTCTGAAAAATGCCTCATATTCTGTAAACAAAATAAGCTATTCTTCCCAGTCTCAAAGCATCTGAAAATTTAATATGCAAATTTTACATAACTTAATCCAACTCCTTGATTAAAATGCAGAGCTGGACAGAACTTCAGGATAGGGTCCCAGACAGTCTACTGAATCCTCCCATCAGATTTATTTTGAGGAAATGTTCATTGAGCATAGTTGTTCATCACAAGAATCCACTTAACTAAACTTTCTTCCAGGCCTTTAAAAAATCCCATATGGGGCTTCCCTGGTGGCGCAGTGGTTGAGAGTCCGCCTGCCGATGCACGGTACACGGGTTCGTGCCCCGGTCTGGGAAGATCCCACATGCCGCGGAGCGGCTGGGCCCGTGAGCCATGGCCACTGAGCCTGCGCGTCCAGAGCCTGTGCTCCGCAACGGGAGAGGCCACAGCAGTGAGAGGCCCGGGTACAGCAAAAAAAAAAAAAAAAAAAAAAAAAAAAAAAATCCCACATGGAGATTTTTGGATTACTGCGTTTCCATATTCTGTTCTGTCATCAATTTTGCTAACTAAAGAAAAGAGGTTAGCATGCTATGACTTCTTCCTACTGAATCCAGGATGGCACTCAGTGGTCACTACCTTATTTTCTCCATCATCTAGAAGCTCATTATTTTATGTTATAGTTATAGTAATCGTATTATGTATAAAGTACATATTATATATTATATAAACTATATATAACATATATAAAATTTGTGTATGTATCTCTCTCTTTTTAATAAACTTCGAACGGATTGGATTAGTCCCCCAAACGATTTAGCTGCTACCTTCGAAACTGAGTTTTTATCATCATCATCAACAAACATTTAGTAAATGTTATATGTTGCCCTGATCTATGATTTGTCTTGAAGGAATGACATAAAGAACAAAAAGTTTATTGGAAAAAGAAATTCTAGGAAGCATTCCAACACTGGTGACAACTGTGCCAATTAGTGTCAGCGGAAGGAGAGGCATCAGTAAGGGGAAAATGCCAAAGTGGAGAGAAGAAATTAAGTGAGGAAGAACACACTGCACTGAATACTTTTAATTCAAATCTAACCCATCCTTTAAGAATTACATTTTTGTAATTATTTTTCTGTCCACATTACTCTCTCTGCTAAAAACTCCCTGCTATCATTTGTGTCCTTAATCTGAATTGTTATTTTATCATTTCTCATCTAGATGTCCTGTCTGGTGCATAATCCTGGAAGCCAGGGACCATATCTAATTCTTTAATATTTTGACCCCCTGCAGCTCTAGGATATAATTGGCTCACCCTATGTACTCAGTGATAATTTTGGAATTGAAAATTTCAATTTGAGAGGATTATAAAGCAGAGGTTTTTAAAGCTGAAAGGAATTTTGGAAACTGATACCTGGAAAGAGTGAATGACTTGCCTACAATCACACAAGTCTCTATGCATTCATTCACAAAAATGTTTCTCTCTAGTCTCATTTCTAAGATTGTCTTCCTTGGATATCCAAAATTGCTCTGAAGTCCCTGCTTACAAGGCAGCAAAGCCTATTTTGATTGTTTGGCTTGGTGAAACTAGTTTACATATTAAGAAATGTACACTTTGATCCCAGAGTCTGATAATTCCTTCTAAGACCATGTGTAGGCTCTTACACAGACACAGACATAAACAAATTCATCCCAGAGTGATGAATTGGGAGTGTTTCTCAGATACTGTTGTATATTTAGGAGATGATGGTATATATTTACAGGGGTCTCTTTCCTAATTCTTTTTATTAGAAATTGGGATAGTGCCAAGAATCACAAACTGAAAGTCAGCATTTCATTAAAATGACCCAAAGAACAAATCAAATTTTTCTGTAGCTCAGGGGAAGAACTAGCTGTGATATATTTATAAACAGAGTTAACCAGAAGGCAGAGCTTCTTTGATGATTACACTGGTCTAAGCTCTCTAATATGACTCATGGAAATAACCAGCAGTTGTGGCCATGCCTTCACCAGCTGGGCTTAAAAAGTCCCAAAGATCGTATATGTCAAATAGACCACAATCCTTCCCTGTCTTTCCACTTAATGGTCATCAAGACCCAGGGCCTTCTGCATGTACACCTCAACTTGATTTATTTTAAAAATCATTCTTTATAAATCATTGGGGTGTTTTTATTAGTTTGTATATTTTTAGACATTTTTGAGGGAAAAGGAGTACCATAATATCCATCCTTTGCCCATATCCCATTAGAAATTTTGGAAGTACACTGCTGAAGAACCTATAATACCTTCTTTCTTCATGTTAACTATCCTGCCTTTTAATTTGTAAGAGGTACAAGACACAAAGACTATACTTTTCCAGGCATTTTGTAATGGGATATAATATAGAGAAAAACTTTCAAACAACTCAGTCCAACTCTATAACTTTTCTCTCATGAAAGTCCCTGGAGAGTCTTTTACTGGAACTTTTCCTATTTGTAAACTTAATATTTGCCATCTATCTTTCCAAGAGCTATGCAAACAAGGTTTTTAAAAATATATTTTGAGCTCTTTGGAGAAAATGATGCTGGACAAGTATGTCATTTTGGAATTGACTTTTTTTCCTTTCAGGAGGAAGAGAGAAGCCAGGCAGTTTCAAGTATTCGAAAAAACAAGTGGGGCAAGGGGAGTGGCTGAAATAGAAAGAGAAAGGAGACGGTGCCCTTATTTCATGGATGGAAGCTCCTCTTCCCTTGGCCACATGGACCCTAGAACACCTGGACTTCAGGCAGGTTGGAATTGGGGAAGGTGTCACTGAGCTAGGGCCTCTCACTGCCTTTCGCCGCCCCTAGGCCAGCATCTCCATGCAGTGTCCAAGGGTTGTTTTTGGCCGCTGCCTCTGGAGTCTAGCTGCTGCAGTGACCACACCATTCTCTAGGGCAGCCCAGATGGAAAGGAAAAAACTGACGCAATTCTGTTTTTATTACCATAGAACTTCTGTCTTCTCCTCAAGTTTTGATAGAGAGCCAACTAGGTATTACTTAGAATATAAGAAAACACCCAATACTATGGGATGACCTTTTATATTTTGAGACAGAGCCTGGAGCTCATCTTTTAAACCATATTCTAAAACCCAGTTCATAGTGACAATGAAATTGTAGGGGAGCTGGTGGGCATCTCAAAAATAATACAATGGTAAATGTTCATGTATTTGGTTTAATGGATTAAAATAGAAAAGCATCAGGAAAACATATCAGCTGAACCTGATTAATTTTTTTAAATCTCAGAAAATTCTCTTCCACCCACTCTTATGAGTTTTCTCAACTTTTAGGTATGTGATTTACTAGTCTTTGAAGTGTTGCATTGTAAGCAAATCCATTTAGCTTTTGATGATAATTTCTATAGTTTGGAGCTTGATCACTGGAGTCATTTGTCCCATGTTGACATGAAATGTTGTAATTGAGTGGCATATCATAGGATAAAGCATGAATGTTCCTCAACTCATCATCCTGAAACTAAGCAGGTTCTTTGCATGATGTGCAGAGTCAGTAACGACAGCAATGCAGAGAGACAATCTCCACTGGCTAATAAATCCTACACCCCTACACGAAGCCTGTCCCTACCCTGTTAACATACCCTTGGCAATTTTTAATTCAAGTATAAATAATTACCAATTCTAATTATCAATAAATATTACTCATAGTTAGCTACTGTGTGATTTTTTTGTTTATAAATTTCTTTCACTTGCAAATCTAATTTGAACCCCACAAATCCCTCCAAAATGTATTATCTTAATTCACAGGATTACTTAGTGTAAGCTACCATAACAAAATACCACAGACTGGGTGGCTTAAACAACAGAAATTTATTTTGTCACAGTTCTGGAGGCTAGATGTCAAGGGACCAGCAGGGCTAGTTCCTGATGAGGACTCTCTTCCTGGCTTGCAGGCGGCTGCCTTCTCACTGTGTTCTTTCAGGGCTTTTGCTCCGTGTGCATGTGGAGAGAGAGAGTGTGCCACTGTCTCCCTCTTTTTATAAGGACTCCAGTCCTATCAGATGAGGGCTCAAACTTATTTAACCTTAATTGCCTCCTTCAACACTATTTACAAATACAGTCACATTGGGAATTAGGGCTTCAACATGTTAATTTGGGGTGGGAGACAAGTCCATGACACCCCATTTTGCAGGTAAGACAACAGATTGAAAACTAGAGCTAGAAGAATTAAAGTGTCAGAGTCAGTGCTTGCTTCTAAAATTTTACTCTCTGGTCTTTGCTTTTGCTACAATTCATTTGTGATGAAAAATAATAATTTTATGTATGTTTATAAAGAGCCCCTGGCTTTCCAGAAACTGCAAAGATTATCTGTAAAAAACTAAAACCAAAAAAAAAAAAAAAAAAAAAAAAAAACTAAAACCATAAGAGCATGAGATTTTTAAAAATAATTATGTTTAATATTATTTAATAATTATTAAATTATTATTTAATAGCATATCATATATTACTTATTTAATAACAATTATTATTTTAATACTGTATTACAATGTAGTGGAAATGATGTCACGCTGCTCTGAGCCTTGGTGCTTTCGTGCCCCAGCAAGCATGCCAGCTCACCACAGAGGCATGAATGAGCCTGCTGAGACCAGATGAACCATCGAGCTGAATCCAGCCCAAATTGCCAAGCTTCAGAATTGTGAGCTAAAAAGTGGTTGTTATTCAAGCCCCTAAGTTTTGAGGTTGTTTGTTATGCAATAATAGAGAACTGATGCCCTAATCAATAAAAGAGGGCTAAAAGCAAAAGTACAAAGAAGTCAGAGCCTGTCTTAATATTTTGAATCTCCTTTTCTAGGTTTAATACTCAGGTACTTGATAGATATTTATTTTAAAAACAAATGAATAGTGGGAAGAAAATTGGTAGCTTTATCCTCAAAACATATATCCCTTGGCATGTAAATATGACATCACACCCATGTTAGCCAGACTCTTCTTTCATAGTCATAATGATAGCTATAGATACCCAAAACACTTTCATTATTCTCAGAAGGGATTCTCTGAGATTGAAAATGAGCTTAGTCAGTAACATTCATTCAAAGAAAGGAATCATAGAGTAACCCAAGGGAGAAGGAATGAAAATACTTTAGATATAAAGGTTGACCTTAAAATTCTCAAGAGCCAGCAGGAGTATCTAAACCAACTCGGAAACATATATATGAATAGATGGGTACAAAGGAATACATATAACTATGTACAACAAAAGTAAAAGTTTAGGGAGTGATGTGCATGAGAGCCATGGTGGGGAGAGGAGGTGTGATTAGAGTGACTGTATGAACATATTTTCTGACCAAAGTGAGGTTCTGAAGGGACCTCATGGTGTGCCCACATTTACTGATATCTCCCCTACCTTTTCACCCCCACTGCAATCATATTCACTTGCCCTTTCGGAGTCCCAGATTTCTTGACTGAAACAAGAAATCTGTTTGCTATTTCTACCTAGCAAACACAGAGACTTCTCCCACAAGCAAAAAGATATTAGAGTGTAATTCATGTTTTTTCAGGCTATTGTTTGTATTTCATTGAGCCTTCTGCCTGATTGCCCTGTTCTACATCTAAGCAATAGAGATTAGGCCGGAGTTTATGTTCTTGGCTGCCAGATAAATCAGTCTCTCTCGTGTCCTTTTTGTGAACCATCACATCTCTCCATGTTGGTGGGCATTCTGGGCAAATATGGCATTCTGGAGAGGAGATTACTGTTGATTACAAGCACTGCATCTTGACTTTGTCCTACAGGGAAAAATTGGCAAGAAGATTATGGTAATTAGGTCTAGGCTAGATCCTAAGGTTGCATACTGAAGAATTTGATGAATGCCCTTTTGGGAAGTGGTTGCTTTGTGAAGAAATTTGTGTGAGATCTCTCAGGTGATTTTATTCAGCACCATTAGCCTCTCCAGGCCAGAGGTGGTCATCACTGGCATCTCAGAGTCCTGAGTTAAAACCATTGCGGGAACAATATGCTAGCTAGGAAAGGATTTTGTGGCAGAACACAAGACTTGTGTGGTAAAAATGTACACAGGAGTAGCTGGTATTGCAACGTTTCCAACCTAAATCTAGAGTTTGTGAACTTGCCCTGGGAAGAAATTAGGCTTCTGAAAATTTTACCATTTTTTATCTTTTCTCCCACCCCCATTTACAATAAAAAATAAAATACAGACACCTCAAGAAGTCAATCTTAACATCTTACAATGTTGCAATTAAAACAATTACTCTCAACTTTTTTTTGGAGCCCATTCTGCATTTATTTATTTATAATTGACGTGTAGTTTATTTACAATGTTGTGTTCATTTCTGGTCTTCAGCAAAGTGATTCTGTTATATATATACATACTCTTTTTCATATTCTTTTCCATTATGGTTTATTACAGGGTATTAAATATAATTACCTATACTATACAATAAGACCCTGTTGTTTACCTATTTTATATATAGTAGTTTGTATCTGCTAACTCCAAACTCCTAATTTATAAACTTTCTTTTAAACAAAAAAAATGTTATGCTATATTCGGGAATAAACTTTAGAGAATGCTCACCAAACTAGAACTTCCCCCAGGATATAATTTCTTTATTCTTTTCTCAGTACTCCCTTTATATTGAATTGTCTTATACATTTTTTTTTGATGTGAAATTGTTTGTTGTTTGCCACTAAGATCTCCCCATAGCCTTTTCATCCATTCCCATCTTAGTCTACTTCCTCGTTTCCTGTTTCTCCTCCTAGTTTACTCATAAAAGAGGTACTTCTTCAGAACAACTTTTGATCAAAGTTGCATTATTGATACTTAGGACAACTCCGAATCTTTGAATTAAGAAACTAGTCCATTGACTAGTCTATGGTCTATGATTGACCAACTGTATTGCATCCACACCAATTAGACATCTTACTTTGTTAAATGGACCAGAAATGAGATATAAAGAAACAAACAACCAAAAACACTTTTTACCTGTAAAAGTGGTTTACCTCTTTACTTTAAAAACAAGGCAAACGAGTCATTTTTTTAAAAACGTTAGTTTGCTGGAAGGAATTCTAAGAGGTCCTCTAGTTTATTCTTTTTCAATTAAGACCTGCTCTTGATATCACTAAATAACAGAGTAGTCTTACCATTTCTTCATTCTGTTTTTTGTTAATAGTTTATTTAGCAAAAAAATTGGGAGGTATCTATTAAGTGTTAGGTGTGCTGCTAGGACTGTTAACAAGAGGAAAACATCATGCCCGCCCATTAGAAAATCATTTAATTAGTAAAGACTGACGGGTGCCTGAATTCCTTACATGAGGTAGGGAAAACGAGAGGATGTACAGGTCTGAAGGAGAAGAAAACAAGTGGTGTTAACAATATTGAGTTTGAAGTGCCCATGAAGGGGCCAGTAGGCAGCTAGATGTGTAAGCCTGGAGAAGTCCTGACCTATGAATATGGACTGATATTGGAGTCATTGTCATAGAAGTTGCTGAAACTGTGAGGATAGGAAAACCAGACAAGAAGACCATGAAGAGTGAAAACCAGGCCTAGGATAGATGCCAATTAAAAACCCAGCTAAACATTGTTATTATTCTGATGGTCCTGGTTACCTACACATAATTCTAGTTTAAAAATCCTCTTATTCAAACTTGATGAAGAAAAAATATGAATTTATAAAATCATGGTTTGAAAAGTCCACGGTAGACTACCTTAAAACTTGGCTGGATCCAAGCGCTACATCACCATAGTCAGGACTTGGCCTCTTTGCATCTTTCAGTTCTGCTGTTCTCCCATTGGTTTCATTCCTTCTAAATGCAAGAATGTAAGAATATAAGATGTATAAAAAATAGCCCCTGGAAGTAAGAGAGGAGGATAACTGACAAGACACAGAGAAAGTGATGAGTACCCCAGGAAAAGTACCTGTAAAGTATTAGGGAGTATAGCCAGGGAAAGACACAATTATACATATGCGCATTTCTTCTGTTTTTTGTAGTCTTCAGTGGAAACAGAAAGTCACTCATATTTGTCTTATTTATTGTACTTGATACTCCTGGAGTCCCTTATTCATTCTATAGGCCAAATAATCACAATTGCATTAGTCGAATTTCCAGGTTCATTTTTGATCATTTTAAACATTTCTACACTCTATTCTGATTTGTCTCTAAATTTCCCAGGTGTTTAAACTTCATATTCTAGAGCTTGAATTTCTTGTTTTGGTAAAGGTTTGACCAGTAATAATAAATGCGTTATTCCAATTCTATGCCCCAGCTTTCTAAAAATGCTTTTAACAGTAATTACTCTACTGAATTGTATACTACTCAATCTTTTCTCCTTTTAGGTTTTCTTCTAGCTATTTTCACATCCTGTTATGGAGGTGAAAAGAGAAAAAACATGAGAGGTGGCAATATCTCCTAGTATCTAATAGATTGACTTTGAACTAAACTTCTACTGCAGTGGAATTACTTTCTGATTTGCCTATTTTGGTTTTTAGGTTTTTGCCTAATAGCTATTAAAAAGTTCCAGAATGTTTAAATTACTCAGTACATAAAGACAAACATTATTGCTGCCATGCAAACAGACATAAGTCTGTGCGTTCAAAATCTCTAGGAAAACAAATTTTTTAAAATGCTGTGACCAACTGAAAATTTCAGTTGAATTTGAAAATATAACTTGAAACTTTGGAACTTGTCCTCCAGTCTGTATTTGCTACCATTTTAGATATTTCAGCTGGATTTGTCAAAGAGCGCAAAAACTGATTTAATAATCAACATGTGTGGGGTAAACAATGTAGTGCTGGACCAGGGGTCAGGAAACCTGGCTTTGAGACCCAACACAGCTGCCCAGGTGACCTTGGAGAACTTACCTACCCTCTCTGAAAGTCCATCTGTCCTTTTGTAATATGGAATCTATAACCATTACCTGAGATTGTGGCAGAAACCCAATGACATAACAGAAATGAAAACAGCTGGCTCATCCAGTGATACTTTTCTTTTATACTTTTTAAAGGTATTAGGCCAAATGTAGAAGTATCGGAAGATATAATCTCTTTCTTCGAGCAATTTATATTCTAGCTGAAAAGATTGTATGTGAACTTTCAATGATGTCTTATAAGAATTGAGGAAGAGGCTTATCAGGAACAAGACAAATTGGAGAAGAGTTCATGTAGAATATGGAATGTGAGGTAGGCCTTGAACTTGGAAGAGTTTGCATTGCTGGAGTGGAGGAGGGAACAACCTAGCCAAGTGAAATAAGTTGAAGGAGAGCAGAGGTGCAGAGAGCTTAACAGTATGGCCTTCCAACATGAAAGCATGATGCTTTCCCCAGGATCTTTGGCAGATAACGAAATAAATAACAAAAAGGATCTTGCTCTTCCCTGCACACATCATGGCTCATCAAGTCCTAATTCAGGAGGAAAAAACTCATTTTCTTAAAAGCTATTCTTTCTTTCCATGAGTCAGCTAGGGTGGGTTATCAGAGAAAGCACTCAGTACATTTTCTCTTTAAGCACAATGTGGAGAAGGTTAGGTGGATGTCCTGAGCTCCCAGCTGTAGAGAGAGGTTTTATGAGAGATCTTTGAAACATGGACATCATGTAAAAACTTGCTAGGTTACAGCTTGAGAAAAATGATACCTAGATTCAGTGAGTGACTTTCCCAAAGCCTTAGTTACTTAAAGACCTAAGTCAGATACATAAAGACCTAAGGTGAAGACCCAGGTCCTCTTGGCTCCTGAATTTTCTGTTCAGGAAGATTGAACTATAATCCAGTAACGGATTGATGAGTACTCTTTCACTCATTAAATTACTTTTGAGTGCCTGCTATGTGCTAGACACTATCCTGAGTACAAGGTTATAGTGTGGGAATAAATGAAGACCATCCGAATGAGAACAAACAAAGGCCATTTGTTTGGAGTTTGCTATTGCAAGAGAATTGACCACCATCACTTAAGTTTAGTTGACTCCAAGGCAGGCGGGGGAGTGGTAAAGCAATATAGTGAAAAATAGGAAGGCTTTAGGCCTGGGGGAAGCTGGAGGGGGGCTGACTGGGAGTGGAGCATCCTATGTGATAAGTTTGGGGAACATAGTTTGCTTTCTCTGTTTGGTCCTGATTTGGGTATGGGGACAAAACTGGAGAAGCTGGCAGGCGTCAACCAAGCCCTGAGGATTCTCCTGATCGTTCTGGATCAAGAAGTTGCAGTTTGACATCTGGAACTGGCTGCTGCAGAGGTTGAGGGTCAGAGTTCTACTGTCATGTGTGATCCGGCCAGTGTCCATTTATATATTCGTTCCCTTTGGTAGCGAGCCAGAGAGAAGCCGTGCCCCATCTGTGGAGCTTACAGGCTACGGAAGAAGGCAGACGATAAATAATGGTTTAATCAGGCCTTAGACCATGCTTCCTGGGTGTGGAAAGAGACCCCTAAGAGCGGACTTGGCATATCTGGGGAGTCAGGGAGTTTACCAGAGTAAATGACATCAAGCTGGACCCCAAATGCTGAGTGGAAGAAGTTATTCAGAAGTAAAGTGTCAAAATGTCATTACTAAAAGTATTTGTGAGGTTTGTCAAATATCTCTGTCAAGAGTAGACTATAGTCTCACAAAAGGGTATCAGTTCCCCCTCCGTCGCTGATGGGGGACACAAGGCTTTATGCTATTTTTGTCTTTCACACCATAGCAACAAAATCAGATGGGCTCCCATCGAGAGGGCCTACTGTGTCTTAAAACAGACCCCCCGAAAGAGCAGCATTTAACATGAAAAGAGTATGCTGACCCTCTTGGACTAAATGTCGTTAATCAAGTTTAAATTTAGCTCCCACACAGTCTCAAAAGAAAAGGAGACAGCAAGGCTGAGAGAGGAAAAACCTTGGAGGCCTCGGAGGCAAGGAAAACACGTGTCAAGTCTATACCGGCGCCCTGTAAAAACAAACGGTGCAGATGGGAAGGCGCAGCTTCCAGAGGCTCATTAACAATCAGACACAGCCACGGGGCTGTCTCCGGGTCGGAAGCAGGGCCCACGCCACCACGGAGCCTGTGACTCAGTGGCCTGCCTGCTGCCGCGCTCCTAAGATGTGCCCTCGAGGGGCTTGGACAGGGAGGAAGACGGGCAGGAAGCCAGGAAACACGACAGGCGACGTGAAGAAAAGCGAAGCTATGGTCCTTACCTACCCACTGATAACCAGTAATGAGAGATGCAGAGAGGGTGCTGCCAGAGGAAACCAAGCCAGCAGGATTTAATGCGAGGCCCAGAGCTCCGCGGCTGCCCTTTTGCTCCATGCGAAAGCTGTTTCCACTCCTTAGAAGTCAAAGGACCTCTTAATATCAACCTATTTTGTGGCCTTTTACATGAGTGGAGATGCATGTTATCTTTTAAATAAATTAAAATTTTTTTAAAAAAAAGGCTACCTTGAATTTGATAAACACTTTAAGTGAATTTGTATTTTCTTCCCTCAACAGCAGCTGCATACATGGGAAAACAGGGGGTATAGTTTACAAATCGTGGCACAGCCCTTCCCCAGCACTCCCTCATCCCTGCAGGCTCGCAGGAGGGAACCACTGTGCCACACAACGGAAAAGGAAAGAGTGAAAAGGGGAAACTTGCACTTATTGAGTACTGACTGCATACCATTCTTGGGTAAGAAAGGTATTATTTATTATCCTTCTTTTGTGTACTAGGAAACGACAGTTAACTTGGAGAAATTAAAATACCTGCCTCAGGTCCGACTATTGGTAAGTGCGAGAGCAAGAACTTAAAATCACAGCACTCGCCAACCCCCATGTTCCTGCTTATTAAATTAAGTAAGCAAGGAGCCCGTTAGACTGAGGAGGTTCTAATGCCTTCGCAGCCTTTGTAAGCAGACAAAACCGAAGCCTGTAAATGCCTCAAGAGGAAAAAATTGGAACCTAATGGACAACCAGTCACACACAGCCAGCTAGCCTTTTTCAAATAAGGTAAGCACTTAAGCTACAGCCAATCAAATAATCTCCTTTCTCTGCTTCCACCTCTTCTCTGTAAAAGACTTTCCCCAGCTCTTGTCAGAGCTACTAAACACTTCTGGTTTTGTGCTGCCTGATTTGAATGGATTTTTGCTCAAATAAGCTCTTAAAATTTTTAACAGGCCTCGGTTTATCTTTTAACATACTTAAATCAGCCAACCTCACTGGGGGTACATTAGGAGTCAGTTGACTCTCTCATGCACATTTGTGAAGGAGTCTTGCACCTGGAGGGATTTTATTTCCTAGATGCTATTGGTGGGATGCAGCAATGATGAGTGATTGAAAGGGGATGGGGCTTCTTGGACCTAGAAGGTTCAGGATAGCTATGTGAACAGTAGACTGTAGGAACTTTGACTAAAAAGACACATTAAGTGTTAAAACGATAAAGGATTTGATATATAATTCATAACCCCCCCACACACAAAATCTTATATAGAGAAAAGAATGAGGGATTAACATTTGGGCCACCATTCCCAAGTGATTTTTTTAAAAATCTATTTTCTGTCAGTATCTGAATTTCACCCAGGGCACTAGTTTTCAAATGTGCTCAAATTCCTCCAAACCCTTCAGGAGGAATTCAGGGATCCCCTTGGAAAGCAATGGCTGATCTGAGAGTCCCATCTCAGGCCTGAGCCCCCATCCCTGCTTTCACAAAAGCTGCTTCATGTTGGTCTGTTTCACAGGTTGGATTGATTTGATAGATTTTGCTTGAAGAAAGTTGTCTCTGCCTTAAAAAAAGTGTAAAACCACTGTACTAAATAACTTTAATGCCTGGATGGTGAAAAGCCCTCAAAAAAAATTTGTTGGCCAAGGGTAGACTACTTGAACCACAAATGATTCTTCTGGAACAGTCATTTAATCCTTATTTAAAATAACAATGTGAGATAGTATTAGAAACTTTCATGTATTTTCACAGAAGATGAACTATGACATTATTAATTTGGTTCATGCTGGAAGATTAGGAAAAACACGTTGCTGTTGCCTGACCCGTAAGTGGGGTTAAGGAAATCTCCTGGGGGTCAGGGGGAGCGTATGAGCTGTCACCCTACTGAAGATGCTTACTCAAGTCACATTTTCAATTTTGGAGTTACTATTAAACCCGCAGATTCTTTTTTCAATTAAAAACTAAGGATCCTGTGGTCCCTTCCACTCTGAGAGAACAGGGATGTTGTAAGACCTCTGAGAAGCCACCTTTACTGCACACCCAACCTCCAGGAGCTTCCCGTACCACACAGTGCTGCAGAAGTAGCTTTCTCGGACTTGTTAGTTGACTGTGACATAATGAGATACAGGACAAGTAAGATGCTCTCTGGGGGTATATGGTGCTGATAAGCAAAGAATGATAAGGTGGGCAGTGCTTTTCTCATCCAGAAAAAAAGCAACAGCACCATTTCTTGAACCCTTACTAAGAAACAAGCACTCTATGATTCGCTCCTTTGAAGTAGTTATACACTTTTACCACTTTACAAGGAGAGACTACGGCTTGCTGAAAATGCTCCAGTGGCTCTCCATTCCAATTAGAAAAGAATATGAACACTTGACCTTGGTTCCAAGGCTCTAGGTAATCCTTCTCTCTGACCTGATCTTTCTCTTTCCACTCTCCCTTTTGGTAGCCCTGCTCCTGTCTTACTGGTCTTCTTCCTGTCCCTTGCCTGTCTAAGCTTATTGTGGGGCTTATGGTCCTATTTATATATGAACCTATATATATATATATATATATATATATATATATATGTTAGTTATTTGACCTGGGCAGGCACCTACTTCTCAGGGTCACTCAGTCTTTTGGAGCAGGGAAAAGACAACTCTCTCCTGGGTTGGGAATCTGAGCCCTTCATCTGTGACGCAGTCTCCTCTCTTATAACTTCTACTCCCTGCCTTTTACAATCAGAGATAAATGTGTTTACCTCTCTCTTCTGCAGATCAGCATGGAAACGTGTCTTCTTAGGACTATGAATCTGGTTAATAAAAGAGTAATTTCAATTCAGAGACTTTAAAGGCCTGGATGAACTTTTGGAAAGATTGTTATTTGAGATCCCTTTATTACCCTTGAGAAGATGTAGGAACCTAATAAGCCAAATAAGAGACTTGAGCCATTTTTATTCCTTAGTAGACCAAGTTAGAGGTCTACAAACTCCGTAAGTAATGATTGCATTTAAACCACCTAAAATAAGCACCCTAAAGGCTTACTTTGATAATTTAATCCTGGGATCATTTTGACTTAAACTTTCTTAGCTTTGAATGAGTTACCTGATCGAATTTGTTAAAGTTTAGTTTACAAACAATAACTAAGCAAAGCCCTTCTGTCTGTGGAGAATCATGCCTACCAGTTGGAATGATTTGAATAAAAGAACTTTTTTCTATGCAGCTTGCTGCTTAGACCGGAGTTGGAAAATCTTATATCTGAATTCCTGTCAGTTGACCTCAATAACTTTCACTTGTAATGGGCTCAAAACATTGATTTTTGCCTAACTTGAAACCAGGGGGAAAAAAGAAGCTTCACCTGAAACTTGGCCCAGAATTCTTTGTGGTTTATAAATCATCCACACACACTCGGGTTGGGTTAGTGTTTAGAGCAAAAATCAGACAAGGAAACTTTTGCTTATTTTAGGTTTCAAAAAAAACTTTACAGTCCTGCCCAGCACACTATGTGTTATAGATACCAGAATGCACTTCTGGACATTTGAGTGGATAGGAAGATCTTAGGGCTGAAAATTAGACAGAAATCTTGGATATCCCATCTGAATGTACTAGATTTGTTTCAGGGGTTATACTAGTAACCTTTTAAAGGAGTTTTTTCAAACTGCTCTAAAGTGCGCTTTGCTATCAATGAAATATTTTAATATCTCTCCTTGACTTGTCACTTTTTGGAAGAGGTGATTTGTGTCTTTCCCACATCCCAACCCCAATCCTTTCCTGTGATCTTCTCCTGGTAATGCAGGACTAGCCCTGATGCATTCATTAAGCTATTTTAGACTGCAAGCACGGAAAACCCAAAGTTGACTTAAAAAATGAAATAGCTCCGTGCCTTTGACATCCACTCAGCTCTGCCCTTGTATCAGCTTAGTTCTCACACCAGCTTTCCTCATGATGACAAAGTATCTTCCAATGGTACTTGAGAATAGGTGCGCCCTGATTTATGTCCAGAGTCAATAATATATGGATATATAAATTGTTTTTCCGCTTGCTTTTTTCACCTAACGTTATGTCTTGGAGATCATTCCTAATTTTATATCTAATGCTACCTCATTCTTTTTTAAAGACTGCATGGTACTCCAATGTATGGATATACCTTAATTTATGTAAGCAGTGCCTTAGTGATGGACATTTAGATACTTTCTAATCTTTTGATATTGTAGCACTACTGCAATGCATATTCACGTATGCATGTTGTTCAGCACAAATGCAAATATATCTCCAAGACAAGATTCTTAGAAATACAATTCTTAAAAGAAAAGATACATGGATTTAAAATTTTCTCAGTATTTCATAGTGAAAAATTTCAAGCATACAAAAATAGGGGGATTACAAAATGTAGAGAGCGACATCCCAGAAACCCATCCTCCGCCATCAACAATTATCAGCACATGTTTAAACTTGTTTCATATCTACTCCTTCACTTTAAAAATATAACCAAATACCATGATCGAATTAATAGCTTTTTTCAATTTAATATCTTTATTGGAGTATAATTGCTTTGCAATGGTGTGTTAGTTTCTGCTGTATAACAAAGTGAATCAGCTCTATGTATACATATATCCCCATATCCCCTCCCTAATATTATCAAAAATATTCAGACTTCCCTGATTGTTTCATAACATATTGTATAGTTGTTTTGTTCAAATCAGGATCAAGCAAGGTCTGCACACTCATTTGGTTGATGTGCTTTATAAGTTTCTCTTAGTCTGTAAGTTCCTTCCCCCCCTTTTTTTAGTTCTTTAAAATTTAGGAAATTATTAGGGAAACAGGATGTAGAATTGTGCCCTTGTTGTGTCATTTAACATGGTCCATTGTCTCCAGCATATTAGCAAACTGGTAGTTAGATCTAGAGGCTTGATTTGGTTCCAGTTTTTTTTTTTTGGTGGGGGAGGGGACAGAGACATTTTATAAGTGGTGTTCTGTACTTCCTGTTACATCCTATCAGAAGGTACATATTTTATGGTTATCCCTCTTTTTGTTTTATCATTGTAATTGTTCAGTTGATCAATGATTGATATTGTCAACCCAATCCATTACAAATTGTTCAACAACTTTCTACTTAATAACTGTCTAAATCCTTTATCTCATTAGGGTCTTGAAAATGGTAACATTCCAATTCTACCATCTTTCTGCATTTATTAATTGGAAATCTTCTCATAAAGAAGACTGTTCACTTATTTGGTTACCCTGAGGTACAATTTGTTCTTGAAAAGCAATATAGATGTTTGATTCTTTTCCATTCTGCCAGTTATTAGAATAATGGATTGATTCTGTAATATTGTTAATGTTGGCATATGAACTATGCAATTTAAATACTATTTTGGGGACTTCGCTGGTGGTGCAGTGGTTAAGAATCCACCTTCCAATGCAGGGGCTGCGGGTTCAATCCTGGGTCAGGGAACTAGATCCCACATGCATGACACAACTAAGAGTTTGCATGCCACAACTTAGGAGCCTGCCAGCCGCAACTAAGGCCCGGCGCAACCAAAATAATAATAATAATAATAATAATAATATTTTCCTCCTAAAGAAGAAACCAGGGCTTGAAAGAAATGGCTGATTCCAGGCTTGGGGCAGGATGAACAAGACGGAATACTCAATATCAAAAATCGTAAAAGCTTTCTAAGACTATTGGAATTGTATCAAAGGGACTCAGGAGTGAACCTGAAGAAAATGCTACTGGCCAAAGATGGAAAATTTTGAACATAAAAGAAGAAGAAGAACAGCAGTGGATGGATATACAAAAATACATTAAAATCAATGAGTTTGTAAAGATACACTTTACAAAGGACTCATTGGTTAACTTTAGAGGATGTGTTTTTTAATTTCCATAAGTACAGTTACAGGTTTCCTAAATTATAATCATTTTCATATAAAATATTTATAATATTGCCATTATAAATCTCCATAAAAGTCTAGAAAATAAGTGGAATTTTATAGAGAAGTCAAAGTTATATGAAGATTAAATTAAGCAGAATTGAAAGCTTTCTTAGTAGCCTATATATATATTCCAAAATCTAGACTTCTCATTATTAGATGATATGAATTCAGAAGACGGAAAAGTCTTGGAAGAGCTTCATTGTAACAGATGGATTAATATATGTAATTGGAAGCTATCATACCAGAGAAATAGTAGCTTTCTCTAAGTTATTAAAATTATTTTGCATTAGTAGTATATTTTTAATATTTTAAGGCTTAGGTGGAATTATGATTATTTTTGGAGCTATTTAACAAGAGAAAGGAATTCCTCTTGAAGTGTTGAGATAATCAAAAATATTTAAGCAGTCAATTTTTCTGAAGAGTAATACAGAAGGAATGAAAAATTGATGAGAAAATATTCTTCAATCTCTAAACTTCTTCAAAAATTTAAATCTGTGATTCTCTAAGGATGTGTACCATTACAGTAAGCATATTTATATTTCTATCAGTAGTTACAAAATTTTTATTATGAATCATCTAGAAACACGATGACTCAATCATTTTTGAATAGTTTAAATAAAACTTTATCTTCTAGGTACTTAAATATGAAGAACAAAATTAACTATTGAGATGCCTCTTAGTTCTGAGAAGTATGACACATTTAGGAAAGAGTCTTCCTCTTCTTTCTCCTAAATAAACTGGTTATTGATTTTGGAAGTGTTTTAATCTTCCAATGGAAAGAGGTTTTATATTTATTTTATACAAATTAACTGCAGATAAATGTAATTAACACTTTCAGTCACAGAAAAGGACGGAGAGCAAGGAGAGTAAAAAGTTGAAAATAGGGGCTTCCCTGGTGGCACAGTGGTTGAGAGTCCGCCTGCCGATGCAGGGAACACGGGTTCGTGCCCCGGTCCGGGAAGATCCCACATGCCACGGAGCAGCTGGGCCCGTGAGCCATGGCCGCTGAGCCTGCGCGTCTGCAGCCCACAACAGCGAGAGGCCCGCGTACCGCAAAAAAAAAAAAAAAAAAAAAAAGTTGAAAATGGAGGAAAGAAGCAGGTAGAGCTCTCTGTCCATAGAAGCCCATAAAACGTGTGCTGTAAGGAATGGAGTGACCTCCAGTGAAGTGCAGGTGGGCTTAAAGTAACATGGGTAAAATGTTTTCCTACAGATGTATCTTCATAAAAATCGTGAGGGGAAATTATAGAAGATGTTTAAATGGCTAAAAGAGATTATTAGATAGCCTTTCCATGGAATGATGTAGTTTATGGGGATTATCTAATTCTATAGGGTTGTGTGCCTTTGTCTCTCTTTGACTAGACTCCTACAACTCTGTAGAGAGAAGTTAACCGTACAAAAATGCTAATGTTTCTGTCCATAGCTATGCAAATGATTCCTGTTCAAGGCAATGAAAATGGATTTCTCAGTGTGTTAGCTCAGGCTGCCATAACAAAATAGTATAGAGAGGTAGTTTAAACAACAGAAGCTTGTTTTCTTACAGGTCTTGAGGCTAGAAGTCTGAGATCAGAATGCCAGTATGGTCACATTCTGGTGACAGCTCTCTTCTTGGCTTGCAGGTGGCTGCCGCCTTATTGTGTCCCCACATGGCAGGGAGAGAGTTATCGCTGGTATCTCTTGCTCTTTTATGAGGACACCAGTTCTACTGGATCAAGGATTTACTCTTAAATCTTTGTTTAACCTTAATCACCTCCGTAAAGGCCGTAACCCCAAACAGTCATATGAAGGGTTAGGGTTTTAACATATGAATTTGGGTAGGAGTTGTGAGGGGCAGACACAATTCAGTCCTTAGCACTCAGGTAGATAATATATTATCTCTGTATGTCAAACTACCATTTAAATCAATTGTAACATCTTACTGGTTCCCTCATTAATTAATTAGTTAAATCAAATATTTGACGTGGTTTTTTTATACTTGCATAAGTCATATCTCTTTTATAATTTACCCTTTAACAAGAGGATCAGACTTTATTCTTACATGGCAGCTCCTAAACTTACTGAAAAGAGAGTTGTTTTTTTTTTTTAAACATATTTATTGGGGTATAATTGCTTTACAATGGTGTGTTAGTTTCTGCTTTATAACAAAGTGAATCAGTTATACATATACATATGTTCCCATATGTCTTCCCTCTTGCGTCTCCCTCCCTCCCACTCTCCCTATCCCACCCCTCCAGGCTGTCACAAAGCACCGAGCTAATACCCCTGTGCCTTGCGGCTGCTTCCCCCTAGCTATCTACCTTACTACGTTTGTTAGTGTGTATATGTCCATGACTCTCTCTCGCCCTGTCAAAGTTCACCCCTCCCCCTCCCCATATCCTCAAGTCCGTTCTCCAGTAGGTCTGCGTCTTTATTCCTGTCTTACCCCTAGGTTCTTCATGACATTTTTTTCCCCCTTAAATTCCGTATATATGTGTTAGCATACGGTATTTGTCTTTTTCTTTCTCACTTACTTCACTCTGTTTGACAGACTCTAGGTCTATCCATCTCATTACAAATAGCTCAATTTCATTTCTTTTTAAGGCTGAGTAATATTCCATTGTATATATGTGCCACATTTTCTTTATCCATTCATCCGATGATGGGCGCTTAGGTTGTTTCCATCTCCGGGCTATTGTAAATAGAGCTGCAATGAACATTTTGGTACATGACTCTTTTTGAATTTTGGTTTTCTCAGGGTATATGCCCAGTAGTGGGATTGCTGGGTCATATGGTAATTCTATTTGTAGTTTTTTAAGGAACCTCCATACTGTTCTCCATAGTGGCTGAACCAATTCACATTCCCACCAGCAGTGCAAGAGTGTTCCCTTTTCTCCACACCCTCTCCAGCATTTATTGTTTCTAGATTTTTTGATGATGGCCATTCTGACTGGTGTGAGATGATATCTCATTGTAGTTTTGATTTGCATTTCAAAGAGAGATATTTTAAGACCCTTTTATGCCCCAATTTATTGGAGTCACTTTCCTTGGTTGAAAAAACTCACCCTGGCTTTCTTTTTATAGTTTATGGATCAATTATTAATTAAAAAGCAGCTGGATGAAAACATTAAGAAGTAGACATCCTTAGTAGACCATCCTGGTCTACACCCAGGCGGAGTCCTACAAGTTATACAATTTGGTTAAAGTCACTCAAACCCTTGGCCTCCATTCTTCCATCAGTATAATGAAGGAATTGGGATGAATGTTCTCTAATGTTCCTTCCAAATTTTAGAATGTGCTGGTTCCACGATTTGTGTATATAAAGGGTGGGATTGTAGAGACCAGACTTTCCCACTCGTCTAGAAGAAAAATATTTTAATAAATTTCCACATTTCAGTGATGTCTGCCTTCTCCACACCCTGCCAGGTAAGATTGGGTTTCAGAAGATTTTCTTTCTCTTCTCTTCCCCCATCCCTTTATACAGCTGCTTCCTGCCCCCTCAAGAAGTCACTAACTCCCTTTGTGTTCAAGTTTCTCCATCTGTGAAATGCGAGGCTGAGTGCCCATGGGCCTCCCAGGGGTATTTCGTGTCTGACTGCCTTTACAGAGCATTCACTATACTGGGCATTATCTACAGGCTAAGTTTGGCATTTCCTTCCTTTCCTTTCTTGATCATAATTTGATCCTAACTTCCTTGGGAGCCTCTTGTCTTTACAATTTGTCAGTAGTTCTAATCCTGTTTCAACATAATTTAGAGCTATGGTGATGCTAATGATGTCATTGATAATGAGCTGGGGATTGGCAGAGAGCCTTTTAAAAAATGTGTTCAAATAGTGAAGAAAAGGGTCCAAAAACAAAAAAAGAAACAAGCAACAGCAACAAAAAACCCCACAGTGGTAACATAGGAAAAAGCGCCCATCTAAATAAAATAATTTACCCAAGACAGCATTGCCAGATAAAATACAGGACACTCAGTTAAACTTGAATTTCAGATAAACAGAGAATAAATTTTTAGTGTCCCATCCAACGGATATGTGCCTCATCCATACTAAAAACATTTTTTGTTGTTTATCTGAAGTTCAAATTTAACTGAGTGCCCTGTATTTTTATTTGTTAAATCTGGCAACCTTAATAAGACATTAAAAACAGAGCTTCTGTCTAGCAATTTCTGCCTGAGATAATCTGAGGTTCCAGTGTGAGGCTGGGCTTTTATTAGTTCTTCAAATATTAAACAGAGAAATATTCCAAAGTTGACAAGGGGAAGAGGTTGAAACTTCCCCATACTCTTACTGTTAAAAAATATGTGGGAAAACTATAGATATCATCACACTGAACTTTTAGTGTCGTGGATATTTGGTCCTAGAAAAAAAAATTTGGCAATTCCATGAGAAGTTGCAGTTCTCATATGTTTAGTAGAAATAATGCAAGAGTTTCCTAACGGCTGTAATATTTGTAGTGTTTGAAGGGTTCTGAATGTCGTATTGATAAACAACGAAAGGATGCAGGTATCTTCAGGAAGTCTTTGGTTTTAAAGCACTCAGTGCCAAGGATAAGGCTGCACAATAGTGGGCACTGACTCAGCGGTCACTCTGTCGAGGACCCTGTGATAACCATGCAGCAAAAGGCTCGAGCAGTCTCCATGGTACACATGCACACTGATGATCCCCACTCCACCTCATCCGTGACATCTGTACCCTCTACAGCAACTTGAACTATGAGGGATACTCAATTCATTGACCATTAGAGAAGCAGCTCCTTACTTGCTTTGCAAAAACAAAAAGGACTTTTCTCTAATGTTCCTTGGCAAATAAAGTGATCAGGGAAAGATGCAAATGCAAAAAAATTGAGAGGTATGACCACCTCTGTCATCCGACCCAGCACTACTCAAAGTATGTCTAATGCTGGTTTGTGAGCATGCAGCATCAGGAAAATTGCAGAAATTTAGAGTAAACATTTAGAAACCTTTACAGTTATCCCACTGAGTAAAAACAAGTTTGCTGTATCTAATAATGAAAAATTGGGGCTTGCATTTTGTATGTCTTTTTTGTTATTGCTGGTTTCACTTTTTTAGTAATTTGTTTTTATAAATATTTCACAAAAGTATCAGTTATTAAAGGGCTATCATATTGTAAAAGATGGAAGACACACTAATTTTGATGTCCTTTAAAACAGACAACTCCTACAATGGCTTAAATGAAAATCATTAAATTGATCAATTCAGAGTTTCAATAAATAGTAATTACAAAGCAGGCACTTTGCTAGACACTGTGGGTAAAGTGATGAATAAAATAAGTACAGTACTGGGGTTCCTGCCCTTACAGAGTACATTTCAGGGAAGAAGACATAATAAAATCACAATAAAGTAGATAGAAAAATACAAAGTGAAATGGGAGTGCACTGTAAGAGACCCTAAGCTCGTCAAGAATTCTGTGAAACATTCCCAGAGGAAATTACCCAAGCTCTGTTAGGTACGCTAGTCTGAAATTCAGAGAAGATCTGAGCTGGAGGTATAAATGTGGAACAGTCCTCTGAAGATGTTAATTTAGGGCTCAGGAATGGCTGAAATTGCCTAGGTGGAAGACAGCACATGAAAAGAGGGGAGAACTGAATCTTAGAGGTCTAACAGCTGAAATGAACCTCCAAAGAAGATGGAAATAGAGTAGCAAAAGAGGAGAGAGGAATTAAGATTGTGGAGTGCCTGAAGCTAAACAAAGAGGGTTTGGAGAAACACAGAATGATAAAGAACTTCAAATACTGCCGAGAGGTCAAACAAGAACTGAAAAATTCGCACTGTGTTCACAACATGAAAGTCACTGTTTTTGGTGGGAGAGGTTCCTGGGATCTGGTGATGGAGGTGGGAAGTGTTTCAGAAGCCAAGTTGCAGGAGGATGTAAGAAAAAGAATACAGTGATTATAAGCAGCTCTTTCTAGAAGTTTTGCTGGGGAATGCAAGACAATGTAGGACTATATTTAGAGGGAAATAGGCATAAAGGAATTTTTATCTTACTTTTAATGTGAAGGGGCAAGCATAAATACTAATCGTGGGGATGTTATAAAAAGCAAGCGCTTGGAGATAGTGAAGATGTAGGAGTTGGTCAATGGCAGTTTCCAAGAAGGCAGTCCCTGTGTGACTTTACACTCATCCTATTTATAATAACCAAATACCTGTTCTCTACTAGGTTCTCAACTCTGAGGGCAGGGACCATGTTTGTGCAGATCATCACCCTCTACTTGGCACCTGGGCTGGTGCTGGAACATCAAGATGCTCAGGAAATTGTGAAGAGAACTGGATGCCAGTAGAGGATGTGTGTCTTTGACACATGGAGGGGTACCTCTTCCTCCCTGATAAGAAGACATGAAGGAATACTGTGAGGAGGGAGAAATGTGAGGGATTTTTTCAACTGATATGTTTTATTTTCTCTGTGAAATGAAAGAGTGAAAAAAGAATGGGGAGTTGATAGGATAGAAGGCTTGAGAAGAATGATGAGGTTTTGACACTACTGTTGTTTAACAAGATTTACTGAACCATTGAAGAGTAATAAATGGCAGTCTGTGATGAAGACACAACTAAGCTGTGTTAGATATTCATATATGGCCCATACTTCTTAGAGTCACAACTGACAAGGAAATCATGAAAGAGAAAAAACTTCTGGTTGACCATGAAGTATGTAAACTGAGAAGAAGGGATTGGGCTTTGGCACTGGGAAAGCAGCGTGAGCAGAGGCTCAATGATAGAATCTGGCCCTTTGGAATCTACAGGAATAGCAGCTACATTGAGCTGAAGTTCCCCTCAGGTACTGAAATGGAAGAATTGGGGGCAGGGGAGAAAGGCAATAGAGGGTCATGGGCACCCTTGGCCATTTCATAAAATGCCCACACTGTCTGAACGTCTCCCAACCTCATGCTAAACTTTTCATGTTTTAGATTCACACCATCATCCTTCTTCCCTCTTTTCTGCTGTCCACCACTCTCCAATCACTCTCTCATTTATTGAGGACTTTGACTCAGGTTACCCTTCCTGTCCAGGGCCTAAACTTGCCCTGGTAACTTGTGTGCTGGAACGTAAATCACAATCAGCTCTAGCTTCAAGGGCATCTGGGAAATGTCATTGTTTAGTTTTCAAGGCTTTTTAGTATAGGAAGAAAAGTAGAAGGAGATTAGAATAGATATTAAGCAAGCAAATATCCACCATTATATCCACCACAGTGGACAGAGAAAGTATATTAGAACAAGATTATCAGAGGCAGAAAAGAAAAACTAGGAAAGTTTAAAAATAAAGTCTTCTGGTATAATACTAAGTGACAAAGTACAGCTTGAAGAACTCTATTGATACTAATACTGTAAATATGCAAAAATTGATGAACATATGGACAAGTAGTAGACGATATCACAGACAAATTAGGTAATGTGATATGGGACAATTTTTATCTTGGATTTCAATAACATTAATTGGTTTGCATTAAGATAACATTAAAAATGTGGGATATTGAAATTTAAAAGTTCAGTTGGCAAGGTTAATGGTGTAACAATTACTATGGACTGGGGAAGCGAGGTGAAGATGAAAGTCCCTGGAGGCGAGATCAAAGGATTAAGGATTTTGTTCACCTGTCCTGTAACTAACACAATGCTTAACAGATAATAGATGCTCTATAAATGTTTTGAATGACTATCTCTTTAGCTCAGATAAGACTGTCCAAGTGACACTGAGTGACTTTCCAAACTCCTGTTAAATATTTGAGACTGTTACAAGCCATCTTTTTTACTGTTGGGGAAACAGGAGTTCTAAAAAGTGAAGCACAGTAACCACTTGCAATTGTACAGTCTTTTACCTTTCAAAGCTCTTTTGTGTAATATCTTTGTTTACAAAAAAGAATTTTCCAAACAATAAAGAATGATCTCTATGTAAATAACTGTCATTGTTACCCCCTGAGACACAGCTGCAGAATAACTTGTGTTTTAAGTATCCCCATTTCACAAATGCAGACGCTGAGATATACAGGGCAGTAGGGAGTGACCTAGAGCCTAACAGCGACTCAAGACCAGGGCTCAGTTCTTCAGAAGCAAGCAAGCCCTGTAAGAATTTTTTTTTTTTTTAATTGCCAGTGATTTTCCCTAGGCTCCTTACCAATGGCTAAAAGAGCAAAGAGGAGGAGTCAGACGATTTGGGGATGAGATTTGACTCAACTTCAGATTGACTCTGGGTCAACTCCCAGAAGCCATGGTACTTGCTTTGTCAGCTTCTTGTCCGGGTGCAATAATACACACCTAAATTCTACAGTCTATAAGAACTCTGTGTTTGGCACTGTTTTTTTCCTTAGGCCTTTTATATCACTTGTGATAACCACTGTGTCTTCCAGATTTATAACACCAAATTGAAATGATTAATTTAGTGCAAGGCACTGTATGAGTGCTAAATACATATTAAATTTTGTTAATATACATATATGTATAATAAATGAGAGTCTAACAGAATAAAAAATAAAACAAAAATGTGTCTGAAAGTAGAATGAAAATACACAAAAGGGATAAGTGAGTCATCTACTCCAAATCTCCTAATAGTAGAAAAAGAACACAGCATTTAAAAAAATTGAAGTATAGTTGATTTACAATATTATGTTAGTTTCAGGTATGCAGCATAGTGATTCAGTGTTTTCACAGATTATATTCCATTGCAGGTTATTACAAGATAATGGCTATAATTCCCTGTGCTATACAGTCTATCCTTGTTGCTTATCTATTTTATAGTAGTTTGTATCTGTTAATCCCATACTCCTAATTCGTCCCTTCCCCCTTCCTTCTCTCCTTTCGTAACATCAAACTTGTTTTCTATGTAAGAGCCCAGCATTTTTATAGCTTCCTTCCTCTTTATCACTTCAAACATAAAATAAATATAGAGATATAAATACATGGCTAAAGAATGCCATTAAAACGGACTCAAAAGCATTTGCACCAAAAATAACCAAAACTTGACTTTCTGTTATATAGATCCAGGTCTGTTAGTCCTTTCTTAAAACAAGATCTGTACATCACGTTGCTGACATTTGAGTGGCAGCTGGAGCTGATTTTGAATTTCACTTCATTTCTTGTTTTAGTGCTTAATTATGTCTTGATAAATTAACGACATCAAATTAATGCTTTCTGGGAGATTTGAAAAATCCCAGACACCACAGTCTTTAAGAAAAATCTCTTCAACCTAGTGTATCATTTCCCATCCAGTCAGTGATGTTGACAGTCTTGACCTACCTTGGAATCTCTTCTCCACAACTGTCTACAGAGAAGATTGCACTGAGGGTAAGTTTTTAAGCCAAATGCAACCAAGTATATGTGGGTAAAAACCCAAGGAACTTTTCCCAAAGCGTAGTTACACATTCCGCTCTCCTGTTTGCCAACACGATCACCATAACCCAGTGAGTTCCCCAAGGGTTAGGAGCCGCCACAACTTCTCTGTGAGGCCAGGAGTCCCACTGCCCTGACGCAGCACCAAACTCAAGGGCATGTCCCGAGGCATCGCCTGTGTCCTTTCAGGCTGAAAGCTGTATTTGTCTTCAGTTCCACGGACACCCCAGAGGCAGAGCTGCTTTGACCACCCACTCTCCGAGAGGGTCATCACCTGTTGCCTCGCCCAGGTCAAAGGAGGTCAGCTTCTCGACGGGAATTTTCAAAAAGGAGGCAGGCTTGGTCTGTCCATAAAAGGACCTCTTTGAGGTTGGTAGGAAAAAAAAAAAAAAGCAATGCATTTTGTGTTCCCAGTTAGAGCCTCTGGAACGAGGCCGCCTGAGAACAGGCCTGTGAACGGTTCTTGTTGGAGGAGGGCCAGCAGAGGCAGCCCAGACAATTTTCACAGGACCTCTTGCTGCCACTGCTCACCCAGAGCAGCCGCAACTGGAGTCGGGGTGGCCACCTACTGGCCCCACCCCCACCCCCCTACCCCAGGCGGCCGCTGAGCATCACCCTGCCACCAAAGCAGCTGCCTTCTGACAGGATCAAGTCATTCAGGGTCAAGGGCAGGAAACCAGATTTACACAGACAGGCCAGATGAAACGTGGACATTTGCTCATGACCATGGGGAGTCTCCACTCTTCTTTGCCTCCTTCCCTTGCAGAGAAAAAGTCATTAAATCCATCCTGCAGTCCCTTTCCCACAACAGGACCCTTTAGCTCAATATACCTGTGAATGAGAATTCAGTCACACGGGGACACACGTAGTGACCAGCCGTGTACAGTTCCGGGGACTGTTGTTCACCTCCCTTTGCCTCCTTCCCTTCCCTCTGGAGACCTCGGGCACATTCAGCAGAACAGCCCAGTGTGCTGGGCTTGCACAGCGTGGGAGGTCGGGGCCAAGTGTCAGGCGTGGGCAGAGCTGTGTGGGCCGCTACAGGCTCAGTCCTGGGGCAGAGGGGCTGCCCGTGCCCACCTGCCTCCCTCACACAGAGGAGACGTCTCTGAGCAGCCAGTACCTGCCTTGCAGCTCCCTGGAACCTGAGTGCCTTCCCTCTCCCCTCCCCTCTTCCTGCCTCTCCCCACCCCACCACAACAACTGCACATCAAAAAACAAAAACTTAGCATTTGAGAGAATTTGAGAGTTCAGAAACCAAAAGAGAGTAAGAGAATGTGCAATCAGAAAGCGCTCTGGGCCAGACTCTCAGGGCCAATCTGCCCCTCTTGCATCCAACCAGCTAAACTTTCACTCACCTCCTAATGTTGTCTGAAAAAGAATTTTCTTTACTGCACTGTCTGAAATTTGTCATCATCTCTACTTTTATTAAGAAAAATTGTGGGGACTTCCCTGGTGGCACAGTGGTTAAGAATCTGCCTGCCAATGCAGGTGACACGGGTTTGAGCCCTGATCCGGGAAGATCCCACATGGCCACGGAGCAGCTAAGCCCGTGTGCCACAACTACCGAGCCGGTGCCCTAGAGCCCGCAAGCCACAACTACTGAGCCCGCGTGCCACAACTACTGAAGCCCATGCGCCTAGAGCCCGTGCTCCGCCACAAGAGAAGCCACTGCAATGAGAAGCCCGAGCACCGCAACAAAGAGTAGCCCCCGCTAGCTGCAACTAGAGAAAGCCTGGGTGCAGCAACGAAGACCCAATGCAGCCAAAAAAAACAAAAAAGTTAATCCCTCTAGAAAACCTGAATGCACCGTAGGGTTTCATGGCTTATGCTTTGTCTCTCTCTCCACAGGGCAACAGTGCTATCTTGCTTCCCTCCAGACCCAGTTCAAATACCTCCTTTCCTGTGAAGCCTTCTGGATGCTCTCAGATACTCAGTTCTCTCTATACCCTGTAGGTACAACTACTCTCTGCTCTGCACTACTAAGTGGAACTATGTACGTCTACTACTTAGTTTTAATGAAGTTCTTCGCTACTACCAGTGAAACAATGATTTTTAAGGCTCTTCTCTTGGCACTGTGGCATGGAAACTTCACCAGCACCTTAACTCAATGGCTCTGTGGCCAAGCCCGGGCCTTTGTGGGGTGGCTGGAGGAACTGAGCCTAGCGATTCTTTGGGCTGGAGCTCACACTTTGGCTCCATTGGAGCAGTGATCTAACAAGCCCCTTAGTTGCCCGGCCCCATCTCTTAGCTACCAAGGCAGCACACTCAAAGGTGAATCAACTCATGATCATAATGGGGAGTGTAGATTTGGACCCACAGCTTCCAGAGACAAACCAATACAAGAAAATACAGGAGGAAAAGAACTCCGGCAACATCCACTAACACAGACTTTTGTGGCATCAAGTCTTTTTTTTTTTTTTTTAACAAATCTTTATTGGAGTATAATTGCTTCACAATACTGTGTTAGTTTCTGTTGCACCACAAAGAGAATCAGCCATATGTATACACATGTCCCCACAACCCCTCCCTCTTGAGCCTCCCTCCCACCCTCCCTATCCCACCCCTCTAGGTCATCGCAAAGCACCGAGCTGATCTCCCTGTGCTATGCTGCTGCTTCCCACAGTCAACTATTTTACATTCAGGAGTGTATGTATGTCGATGCTACACTCACTTCGCCCCAGCTTTGCCCTCCCACCCTGTGTCCTCAAGTCCATTTTCTATGTCTACCTCTTTATTCCTGCCCTGCAGCTAGGTTCATCAATACCATTTTTTTTTTTTTTTTTTAGATTCCGTATATAAGCGTTAGCATACGGTATTTGTTTTTCTCTTTCTGACTTACTTCACTCTGTATCACAGACTCTAGGTCCATCCACCTCACTACAAATAACCCAATTTCATCCCTTTTTATGGCTGAGTAATATTCCATTGTATATATGTGCCACAATTCTTTATCCATTCATCTGTTGATGGACATTTAGGTTGGTTCCATGTCTTGGCTATTGTAAAGAGTGCTGCAATGAACATTGTGGTACATGGCTCTTTTTGAATTATGGTTTTCTCACGGTATATGCCCAGTAGTGGGATTGCTGGGTCATATGGTAGTTCTATTTTTAGTTTTTTAAGGAGCCTCCATACTGTTATCCATAGTGGTTGTATCAATTTACATCCCTCCCAACAGTGCAGGAGGGTTTCCTTTTCACTACACCCTTTCCAGCATTTATTGTTTCTAGAGTTTTTGATGATGGCCATTCTGACAGGTGTGAGGTGATACCTCATTGTACTTTTGATTTGCATTTCTCTAATAATTAGTGATGTTGAGCATCTTTTCATGTGCCTCTTGGCAATCTATATGTCTTCCTTGGTGAAATGTCTATTTAGGTCTTCTGCCCATTTTTTAACTGGATTGTGTGTTTTTTTGATATTGAGCTCCATGAGCTGTTTGTATATTTTGGAGATTAATCCTTTGTCTGTTGTTTCATTTGCAAATATTTTCTCCCGTTCTGAGGGTGCTCTTTTTGTCTTGTTTATGGTTTCCTTTGCTGTGCAAAAGCTTTTAAGTTTAATTAAGTGCCATTAGTTTATTTTTGTTTTTATTTCCATTACTCTAGGAGGTGGGTCAAAAAAGATCTTGCTGTGGTTTATGTCAAAGAGTGTTTTTCCTATGTTTTTCTCTAAGAGTTTTATAGTGTCTGGTCTTACATTTAAGTCTTTAATCCATTTGGAATTTATTTTTGTGTATGGTGTTAGGTAGTATTCTAATCCCATTCTTTTACATGTAGCTGTCCAGTTTTCCCAGCACCACTTATTGAAGAGGCTGTCTTTTCTCCATTGTATGTTCTTGCCTCCTTTGTCATAAATTAGGTGCCCATATGTGCGTGGGTTTATCTCTGGGCATTCTATCTTGTACCATTGATGTATATTTCTGTTTTTGTGCCAGTACCATACTATTTTGATTACTGTAGCTTTGTGGTATAATTTGAAGTCAGGGAGCCTGATTCCTCCAACTCTGCTTTTCTTTCTCAAGATTGCTTTGGCTATTCGGGGTCTTTTGTGTTTCCATACGAATTGTAAAATTTTTTGTTCTAATTCTGTGAAGAATGCCATTGGTAGTTTGATGGGGATTGCATCAAATCTGTAGATTGCTTTGGGTAGTATAGTCATTTTCACAATGTTGATTCTTCCAGTCCAAGAATATGGTATATTTCTCCATCTGTTTATGTCATCTTTGATTTCTTTCATCAGTGTTTTATAGTTTCCTGAGTACAAGTCTTTCACCTCCTTAGGCAGGTTTATTCCTAGGTATTTTATTCTTTTTGTTGCAGTGGCATATGGGAGTGTTTCCTTAATTTCTCTGATTTTTTTGCTGTTGATGTAGAGGAATGTCACAGATTTCTGGGCATTAATTTTGTATCCTGCAACCTTACCAAATTCATTGATTAGTTCTAGTAGTTTTCTGGTGGCATCTTTAGGATTTTCTATGTATAGTATCATTTCATCAGCAAACAGTGACAGTTTTACTTCTTCTTTTCCAATTTGTATTCCTTTAATTTCTTTTTCTTCTCTGATTGCTGTGGCTAGGACTTCCAAAACTATGTTGAATAAGAGTGGTGAGAGTGGACATCCTTGTCTTGTTCCTGATCTTAGTGGGTGTGCTTTCAGTTTTTCACCATTGAGTATGATGCTTGCTGTGAGTTTGTCATATATGGCCTTTATTATGTTGAGGTAGGTTCCCTCTATGATCATTTTCTGGAGAGTTTTTATCATAAATGGGTGTTGAATTTTGTCAAAAGCTTTTTCTGCATCTATTGAGATGATCATATGGTTTTTATTTTTCAATTTGTTAATATGGTGTATCACATTGATTGATATGTGCATATTGAAGAATCCTTGCATCCCTGGGATAAATCCCACTTGACCATGGTGTATGATCCTTTTAATGTGCTGTTGGATTCTGTTTGTTAGTATTTTGTTCAGGATTTTTGCCTCTATGTTCATCAGTGATATTGGTCTATAATTTTCTTTTTTTGTGATATCTTTTTCTGGTTTTGGTATCAGGGTGATGGTGGCTTCGTAGAATGAATTTGGTAGTGCTTCTCTCTGCAACTTTTTGGAAGAGTTTGAGAAGGATTGGTGTTAGCTCTTCTCTAAATGTTTGATAGAATTAGCCTGTGAAGCCATCCGGTCCTGGACATTTGTTTGTTGGAAGATTTTTAATTATGGTTTTAATTTCATTACTTGTGATAGGTCTGTTTATATTTTTTAATTCTTTCTGGTTCAAGTCTTGGAAAATTGTACCTTTCCAAGAATTTGTCCATTTCTTCCAGGTTGTCCATTTTATTGGCATATAGTTGTTTGTAGTAGTCTCTTATAATCCTTTGCATTTCTGCAGTGTCAGTTGTGATTTCTCCTTTTTCATTTCTAATTTTATTGATTTGCGTCCTCTCCCTTTTTTTCTTGATGAGTCTGGCTAAGGGTTTATCAATTTTGTTTATCTTCTCAAAGAACCAGCTTTTAGTTTTATTGATCTTTTCTACTGTTTTCTTTGTTTCTATTTCATTTATTTCTGCTCTGATCTTTATGATTTCTTTCCTTTTACTGACTTTGGGTTTTCTTTGTTCTTCTTTCTCTAGTTGTTTTTAAGTGTAGGGTTAGATTGTTTATTTGAGATTTTCCTTGTTTCCTGAGGTGAGATTGTATTCCTATAAACTTCCCTCTTACAACTGCTTTTGCTGTGTCCTATAGGTTTTGGGTCGTCGTGTTTTCGCCATCATTTGTTTCTATGTATTTTTTAAATTTCTTCTTTGATTTCTTCAGTGATCTCTTGGTTATTCAGTAGCGCACCGTTTAGCCTCCATGTATTTGTGTTTTTTACAGTTTTTTCCCTGTAATTGATTTCCAATCTCATAGCATTGTGGTCAGAAAAGATGATTGATAAAATTTCAATTTCCTGAAATTTTCCAAGGCTTGATTTGTGACCCAAGATGTGATCTATCCTGGAGAACGTTCCATGTGCACTTGAGAAAAAATTGTATTCTGCCACTTTTGGGTGGAATGTTCTATAAATATCTATTAGATTTATCTGGTCTATTGTGTCATTTAAAGCTTGTGTTTCCTTATTTATTTTCTGTTTGGATGATCTGTCCATTGGTGTAAGTGGGGTGTTACTATTATTGTGTTACTGTTGATTTCTCCTTTCATGGTTGTTAGCATTTGCCTTATGTATTGAGGTGTTCCTATTGGGTGCATAAATATTTATAATTGTTATATGTTCCTATTGGGTGCATAAATATTTATAATTGTTATATGTTCTTCTTGGATTGATCCTTTGATCATTATGGAGTGTCCCTCCTTATCTCTTGTAACAGTCTTTATTTTATTTTTTATTTATTTATTTTTTTGTGGTATGTGGGCCTCTCACTGTTGTGGCCTCTCCCGTTGCAGAGCACAGACTCCGGACGCGCAGGCTCAGCAGCCATGGCTCACGGGCCCAGCTGCTCCGCGGCATGTGGGATCTTCCCAGACTGGGGCACGAACCCGTGTCCCCTGCATCGGCAGGCGGACTCTCAACCACTGCGCCACCAGGGAAGCCCCAGTCTTTATTTTAAAGTCTATTTTATCTGATATGAGTATTGCTACTCCAGCTTTCTTTTGATTTCCCTTTGCATGGAATATCTTTTTCCATCCCTTCACTTTCAGTCTGTATGTGTCCCTAGGTCTGATGTGGGTCTTTTGTAGGCAGCATATATATGGGTCTTGTTTTTGTATCCATTCAGCCAGTCTGTGTCTTTTGGTGGGGGCATTTAATCCATTTAAATTCAAGGTTATTATTGATGTGTATGTTCCTATTACCATTTTCTTAATTGTTTGGGTTTTTTTGTGTGTGGGGGGGTCTTTTTCTTCTCTTGTGTTTCCTGCTTAGAGAAGATTCTTTAGCATTTGTTGTAAAGCTGGTTTGGTGGTGCTGAATTTTCTTAGCTTTTGCTAGTCTGAAAAGCTTTTGACTTCTCCATCAGATCTGAATGAGATTCGTGCTGGGTAGAGTAGTCTTGGTTGTAGGTTTTTCTCTCTCAACACTTTAAGTATATCCTGCCACTTCCTTCTGGCCTGCAGAGTTTCAGCTGAAAAATCAGCTGATAACCTTATGGGGATTCCTTTGTATGTTATTTTTTGTCTTTCCTTTGCTGCTTTCAATATTTTTTTCTTTGAATTTAATTTTTGTTAGTTTGATTAATATGTGTCTTGGTGTGTTTTTCCTAGGGTTTATCCTGAATGGGACTCTCTGTGCCTCCTGGACTTGGGTGACTATTTCCTTTCCCATGTTAAGGAAGTTTTCCACTATAATCTCTTCAAATATTTTCTCAGACTCTTTCTTTTTCTCTTCTTCTCCTGGGACCCCTATAATGTGAATGTTGGTGCATTTAGTGTTGTCCCAGAGGTCTCTGAGATTGTCTTCAATTCTTTTCATTCCATCAAGTCTTTATTAGATTTGGTGTGTGTTCTTTTGGAATCTGCACATATTCTTATTGTTGTTTGTTTAAGCCAGAAGTGGTCTTGTCTCTCAGCTCCCTCGCTCATCAGAGGCTGGTGGATGCCAGTTACTATTTAGTTGCTGGTAGGATGCTATTTGAGTGAACCACATCTGAGGACGCTGGTGCTAGTAAAGCATCTTTTCAGTTGAATAATGCAAGACAGCACATTTGGGGAGGTGAAAGGCATGCAGTGGTAGTTCAGAGGAAGACAAAGAGGAAACAGACCGCTGACTCTGGTGGGAACCAGGGTGGTATGTGGCATCCCTCACATAGAGACAAAGATCCCAGCAAATTACCACAATGCCAAACAGAGGGATGTGACAGACATAATGGAACCATGGCCCTACTTTGTGCAACAATTAAAAGAAAAATCGTAGTATATGCATTGGTCGTTTTCAGACAAGAGAATTAAAAGACTTCTTTGGTTTTCCTTTAAAACGCATTTCAAAAATTCCTTACGTGGAGATTTGGAGGATGCATACTTTCATAAAGCTGCAGCGATGATCTCAAGCTGTTGAGCTATTTCCTTTTAGGACTTAATTATTTCCCACTGCACCCTTACTAGTTAATTCCTCCAGCTCCTGAAAGGCTACCCAGAAATCTCCAGGTTGCTCATCCACCTCTTCCCCGTTAAATTCCAATTTTCTTCTCTGCAAACTTATCTGCAGCAAAAGGAGCCTCTCTATGCAGCTCTTTGGAGCTTGCCAGCCCTGCTTCTGCACAGTTGCTGAAAGGATGGATTACGGCCCTCCTTCTTTTCTGATTCACTTGGTTGCATATAGTTGCACAACATCAGCAAAGGAAGTGAGCACTTTATGTGCATGTTTTTGCACAAATTCCCTCATCTGTTGCTTATTGTTATTTTAGTGGAAAAATAGGGAAGCAAGGGTAAGGTATACCTGGATTTTCTTCTATGCTGCAAAGCTCTCGGATATTTTACAAAAACGCATTGCAGATGCAGAGGACCTTATAGGCTATTGAATAAATGGTAAGAATCTCCTGAGCTTGTTCTAAGCCGCCTTTCCCTCTTCTTCTCCTGGAGACACCTCAGTTCTGAACTTGAGATCAGGCTGAAGAAAGATCAGGAAACTTTAAATGTTACTTAGACAAAACTCATATAAGATGCTTAGGTTCTGCTGTAGGAAACAATGTTCTTTTAAACTATAAGTAAAAAGCTTGTGAAAGCATTTTATGAACAAAACGATGTCTTTTATTTTAATATCTTATATTAATGAGAAATCACCTTTGGAAAAATCTGAGTCATGGCTTTGACAGTAAAGCACACAATATGTTCTTTGGACCTATAATGTCTCCCTGGCAATCCACAGGAAGGGCAAGATGCAAGAAGATTCACATTGATGCAGGGCTCCTCTCAAATGCTGGAAGTGGAAAACTACATAAGATTTCTCAAAACAAAGCCTTGTGTTGTAAAACTCTGGGGTGGTCTTCCTCAAAACAGTCCACAAAGGGCCCAAGATGACTTTGGGACATAGTAAATCCTAAAAGAAAGGAAACCAAATAAAATCTGCAGAATCATTACATGGTAGGAAGCCAGTTTAAGGTTGGGAATTTAAGAGCTGTGACCTCTGGCCATCACTGATTCTGTCCTCTGCCCTGGAGATCCTGAGGCTTGTTCTACGTAACATTCCATTTCTAAGGTGCCTGATGAGACTCATTCATTCATTTATGTGTTCAGTTTATTCAAGAAATGTCTACTTGGGCGCCACCCTTTGAGTGCACTGTGCTATGTATCATTGGATTTACAAAGGATAATAATCATAGCTAAGATTTATTGTGTTGCTACTATTCATTGTGGTGTTTTACATGTATTTCTCACTTGTTCTTTATAATCCCACCCTACAAAGTAGGAAGCATTATTGTTGTTGTTGTTATTGCTGTTATTATTATTTCAACTCACAGATGAAAAACCTGAGACTCAGATTGGCTGACTTGCCCAAGGACACAAATCTATTAAGGGGTTTGACTGGGACACAAATCTAGGTGATCTGACCCCAGAGCCCACGGTTTAACCATCACATAATATTAAACAGGGTCATAACTGCCCTCAGGAACTTACGCTGTAGTGGAGGATACAGCATGTATACTTGGCTCTTGTCCAGGGCCAGCTATTGGGAGCCATAGCTCTAATTTCTGAGTCACTCTTCAATTATTTACTCTTTGATGTTTTCTGGGTTTGAGAGCAAAGCATAATTGCTCTTGACCATGGATATTTTACTCCTGTATCTCTCTTGCACCTCCCATAGCTTGGGGACATTGAGGGAAATTATCCTAGGTTGACCTTATATTTACTGCAATTTAAAATCATATCAGAATTATATCCTATCTGTCTCCTACACCTCCCTTGTCTGGAACCCAAATCTCTTTTCACTTAACTGTTCATGTCTTGTCTTAATCCAGAAAGGAGTCATTTTAAACTTGTAGTCATTTAAAACCAAAGTCATCTATCTTTGTCTTTATTCATTTCATCTTTACCATCCTTTTTGTATTCTGTATTCACATTCTTAACCCAATTGGTTGTCACGGCCCACTGTTTATCTCTAAGTTCATATCTTTTCCTCATCTGAGCTGTATTTCACCTCTACCATCTTCACCAGCGATACTAGCTGGGGGTCTACAGGGTGTGGGTGTAAGAGTGAACGTTGGGATGGTAGAAATCTGCTAAGTGAGAATGGGAATCAGAATCATCACATGATCCTGGGGAGTACAGAACGTTTAATTACTTTCTAATGAGAGTTCTTAGCTCATGTAGATGATGCTTTGTGGGTAATGCCTTGGGTCTCTCCTTGCAGATCTCTGGGGTGGGGAGCTAGAGTCTAGGGTAGTTTCCTAGGGGCTAAACTGGAGCGTAGGGAGCCTCACTGTGATTGATGTTCCTGAGGAATGGAGCCTGGACTGAATTCTGTGGCTTCTGCACTTCTAGGACGGATCAGTGAAACAACTAGAACACAGAGTGCTAAGGAACAAGGGAACTGGCATTGTGAGGGAGGACTGTGCTCTGATAGAAGGCAGCAATCCAGGTAAAAATTTAGAGGCCACTAGCACTTCTAGAAAACCCAAATTTCAATTCCCAGTGAGCATGGTACTGGAGGAGGTTAGCATTCGTGTAGCCCTCGTGTGTTGAGGGGATATGATGGTGAGCATCCTAGGTAGAAGCCTGCTGAGTGTGGGCAGAAGAACTAGGAAGACTGCAAGGACTCCGAGGGTCTTCAGCTCCTGAAGTTATCTCTGATCAGTTCTTAGTGTTTATGAAAACAATGGTTAATTAGACCTTGTTCAGTTACTCTACTACTAATTCCCAATCACGAATTTCTCTTTCAATAGTTGTGATCTCTGTCTGCCTTTTTGAAGTTACAGAAGAACCTTACATGAGCCCTTTCAGATATGAACACCATAGAACACCTGCCTTTTCCATATTTGCATGTTATGTATTATCCTTTTATGGAACTCCTTTTATGGAACTCCACACCTAACAGTTGTCATTTTAGCTTCATTTTCACTTCTGGAATTATTTTTTCACTTCCCTTGATTTAATATAATACTAAATTCAATGTACAAGATACGTAATGTCATCCAACCAAAAGAATATTAATGAAGAGTGATGACATTTGCCTGATAATGCCAAAAGATTATCATGTGCTAGATCAGAATTTATGCACAAATAAAATATCTTTAAAAATATATTCACAAACTCCCAACTCCAAACTCATGGGACCAGACTCTAGAAATGATTCTTGGCTTTAGCACATCCAGTGGCCCTAAGAGCAAATAAAATGTGGATGAAAAATGGAAAAATATCTAAAACGAAAATGTTTCCCGTTTCCCTTTTAAGAAAATGCTTGTTTAATTCATTGAAATGGGACAGGGAATTCCTATACTCAACAACCACAATCCTCCTAATTTTTTAAAGATGTTTCTTCTTATGATGAGGATCATCAGATCCAAGAAAGTCAAAACTAACCTACGGTTTATTACAAAAATAAGACTTGCCCAATGATCGCCCCACTTCCTCTCCTTTTGGTTTCTTTATGAATGAACTCTTTGGGGAGGAATGTTACAATGATGCTCTCAGATCTTGTGATAATATGGAACCAAACCACAGAATTAAAGTGTTCTCCAGTTCATAATCATTTTCCTCTTAAAATCTTAAAATTTTAGATAAAAACAATGGATCTTTTGCACTCATTTAATAAAGGATGAAAAAATCTTAAAAGTTTACGATTTGCTAGGAGAATTTAATTTTTACAAAGGTTTTTTTTAGCTATGTTAAAAATTAGTCATTTTCAATCAGGGAGAAAAATAGATTCAATACAGCTTTACACAGATTCAGCAATTTGAGCAATTCAGTTGTTCGAACACCATGTAAATCCATGCAACTGAAGATGTACTCAGTGATAAAGTCCAGGTTACCAATATCACAGACACAATTTCTGAAGAGAAGTATCTGTGGACATAAAATGAATGTTACAACATTCATTAAGTCCTCTTTTCCCCCTTGATAGTCAACTTCTAGCAATCTTTCAAGTGGATGTTAGTAACCTGTATCAGTAGCAAGGAACTCACAGCAGTGAATAATTACAGTAAATGTTTTGATCAATCACATATTCAGTCATTTGAAAATAGGTGTTTTAATTAAATGATTAAATCATAACTAACTGCTATAATCAGTAAATGGTTCTAGTATAATTGGTGGATGGTTTAATTACTATTGGTTCAATTACAATATTTAACACCTAAAAATATCAAATAAAATTGTTCTGTTTTAGGTCTCGTGTGAAAAGTAGGACATGAGCAAAGGATACAATACATCCACCTAGTCGGGAATATAAGTTATCAGTATGGCAAACTTCCTTTAGTTGATTTTTTTGTGCCAACAGGAAGCTTTAGGTTAAAAGAATTGGCTCTTGCTAGTTAGGATTTGCTTCAAGTTCTTGCAGAAATTCTTCAGTGTTTACACAGAATAATATGCATTTGTTTCTGGTACTACAGTAATTTGATATTTAGGGACATACTTAACAGCAATGACCATACCAGTCCTTACATATGCATGGTGATTTTCCCTTTTCCTGTAGCCTTCTTCAACACTCTTATTCTCTTCTTGTTACATTTCCATCAGATAAGCACCTATGTATTTAATAGGATACTCTCCCCTAGCATGCTGGTAACTGAGAGCAACAAAAGATGTTTACAGAGAATTTTTCTAAAAAGAAGATAAAATTCAGTTCCACTAAGTTATTAAGCACACACTACATGCCCAGCACTAATACAGATGCTGAGGAAACTAGGATGGATGAGACAGAGCTCCTGTCCTCAAGTAGTTCACCAAATGGAAATGTAGATTCTTACACAATGGTGTGAGAAACCCTAAAATAGTTTTAAGGTCCTAGTTTTATGAAACAATAATTGAAAAGACTGTTTATTCCATTAAGAGTATTTGGAGAAGTTTCACAAAGGAAGGGACATCTCCTAGCATCTCAGGATTGAAAGGAAGGTCAATCCTAGTACAGGGGCAACCATGGGCCCAATCTCATAGAACCAAAAAGTTAAAAAAAAATAAAGCAAGAGACATACTTTAGATTGTCCATTTTTATTTTGCCAAGAGTGAATATTAAAACAAAAAGTCAGGCAATTGGCTAGGATCTATTGCTTTCATTATCTATTGCTACAGAACAAACTACCCCAAAACCTAATGGCTCACAACAACAGCAATTTATTATTTCTCACAATTCTGTAGGTTGTCTGAGAATGCATACTTCACATGGTTTCAGCTGGAAGAGCTGGAAAAGCAGCCTCATTTACATGTCAGCTTGGCAGTTAGCAGGGGCTGTCTGTCAGCCCAGGGCATTGCTTCTCCTTCACATGGACCTCTCCACCTGGCTACTCGGGCTTCCTCACTAGACAGTACTGGGTTCCAAGAGGAAGCAGTCTATGAAATGAGAGCAAAAGCTACAGATCTCTTAAATCCAAGTCTTGGAAGTTAAACAGCATCACTTCTGCTGTGTTCCGTTACTGAATATAGGTCATAGGGCCAGGCCAGATTTAAGGGGATGCAAAACAGATTCTACCTTTTGATGGAACAGTGACAAAGTCTACACTGAAAAAGGTCATGTGGAATGGGCAATGTGGCCATGTTTGGAAATACTATTTACCATCCCTCATTTTAAAAAAAGAAAGGACACTTTGACACTGTTATATTTAGAAGGACATAATCTCAGACTAAAGGAAGACCATTTAAATCGAATAAATCTAGCTTAATGAAAAACCTAGCATGTTGCTTATATGTTTCTCTAGTTACTAAATACCAGAGATAACTTTATCAAGAACAGCCCTGATTCAAAGACCAGCCAAGGTTTGGAGACCAATTATTTAGCCAGCAGCTTTCATACCTACTTAATAACATTTTCACAACTCAGTGAGCACATGCACATACATCAAACAAATCAAGTTTCACAAATGTTGTACTTTGAATAATTTATCTTCTACATTTTCTGTTTCATTTAAAAATTATACTGTTGATATCCTACTAAATTAATTTCAGCATCTAATAATTGGGAAATATCCGTGGTTGGTAAAAACCATTCCCTCCACATTCTTTCTCTTTTGAATACCTTGAGTAATGACAGTAAGACTGTCTTTCGAGACAATCTTTATTATCAAGAACAGTTCTTTTTGTTAGAAAATCATTCTTTTAATTTAGGTTAAACTTGCTTCCTTAAGGCTTTCGTACATTCTCCTTTGGGCCCAAGTTCAACCTTTCTTCCACCTGAGAGAACTTCCACTATCTGGGGACAGCTATCATATCCTTCAAGTCAGCCTGTCCTTGAGCCAGTTTACTCCTTGTTCTTTCATCTTATCCTCAGAGACCAGCATCTTCAGTTCCACAGGGGAGTGGGTAAGAGAGTGAGCCCTACAGTCAGTTTGCCTAGATTTGAATCTTGGCTTCATCTTTTATTAGTTGTCTGGCTTTGTGTAAGTCGCTCAATTTTCCAGAGCCTTGATCTCCTCATGTGTAAACTAGAGGGTAATTATCATGTCTAGATCCTAAGGGACTAGGAAGGTTAAATTAAGGAATGTAAGTAAAATGCTTGGCATGATACTTGGCATGTATCAAATGTTCAGAAGTTACTAGATACTATTTTTATAGTTACCACTCTTTACTTTGTCTATATTCCATTCAAGATGAAACATTTAAAGTTGAACATCATATATTGTGCATTTATATTATATATCATATGACCATATGAAATATATAGTGGATACGTAGCATTCAATGCTCCCAGCATCATCTGTTAAGTGCAGTATGAGAAAAGAATATTCCTTTCCTGAATAAGCATACTATGCTTCTGTTAGAGCAGATTAAAGTGGCATAACTTTCATAGTTGCCACTTTTTGTTTTTACTCAAATTGCACTAACTGGTGTCTATAATCCATTAATTGTTTTTCACACATATTTCTGCTAAGACAAGTCTCCACCGTCCTATATTTGGGCATTCGTCTTTGGAGGCCCTGTTCCATTTTATCTTGTTAGAGTCAGACTACTGTTCAAATCTGTTAAATAATGTTATATTCTAATCCTGCTGTCCAGCGAATTACAAAACTTTTGATCTCCCTGTCATCAGTGGAGACTATGAAGCTATCCTCTGTAGTTCCATCTAAGACATAGATAAATAAGAGGAACAGAATCCATTCAGAGCTCCCACAACATGGCACCAGAAACACCCATCAAGACACACAATGATCAGTCAGGATTCTTTACATCCAGTATTTTGACCAGTTGCTGTCATCTAAATGGCCTGATGACCAAACCACAGATCTCTTTTCCTCTCATTTTATAGGCTCTAATGAAAGATCTATGGAATTTTTTTAGAGCTCAGTTATACTACACGCAGTTCCACACTTCCTTGAAATAACATTCTGGTAATAACCCCATCAACAAAACAAATTGATCACCTAACATGTATCTAAATGCCAGCTTGACACTTTCACTTTTATGTCTAAGAGACATTTCAATATTTATATTTCTGTATTAGTTAGGTTAATTCTAGGAGGAGAAGGAAGAGGTAGAAGAGAAGAATAAGAAGAAACCCAAAACATCAGCGGCTTAACACAGTAGAATTCTTTGGCTGGTTCAAGTAACTGTTTAATGCACCTGTTCCTGGGTTGTTGGGGAGCTTTCTTCCATGTGGTGATTCAGGGAACCAAGATCATTATGATTGTGGCTCATTATTCCCTAGGACTTCAATGTCCTCTGCATCCAGCTGAGAAAATGGAAAGAGAATCTGGAGAAGGCACATCTATTCCATAAAAGCCTTGGCCAATGAGAGGTACAATCATTTCTACTTACATTGTATTGGTGAGACTTGGCACATGGCACAGGGGATTGTGAAAGGTGGGCTCTGGCTGGGCAGCTGCTTTGCTAATACAACTCTGCTCTATGGAAGGAGGGCAGATTTTGTGGACAGTGAGTTATCTCTGCCACAGTGTTAAAACAGACTCTTAATTGTGCCACTGAAACCTACTCTTTTTTCATTGTTCCCATCTCAGTAAATGGTATCTCCATTTCACCCAGCTGCTTTGGCAAAACCCCTTGGAAATATCCTTGATTCTGCCCTCCCTCTCATTCTGCAGATCAAATCTATCATCAAATCCTGCTGACCATACTGTCATGACATATCCGGAATGTGAGCATCTTTCACTCTTTCTGCTGTTAAACTCCTGCTCTGAACCAATATTGATACATTATTATTAACTAAGCTCCATACATTATTTGTATTTTCCCCTAATGTAATTTTTCTGTTCCAGAATACCATCCAAGAGACCATATTACCTGTATTCATTTTGCTTCTTTAAGTTTCCCTGGACTGTGACAATTTCTCAGACTTTGTTTGTGATGACCTTGACAGTCTGAGGAGTACTGGTCATGTATTTTGTAGAATATCCCTCAGTTGGGATTTGTTGGGTGTTTTTCTCATGATTAGACTGAGGTTATTGATTTGGGAGAAAGACCAGAGAGGTAAGGTGCCATTCTCAACAAATCACATGAAGGGCTTGTGCTATCAACATGACTTAATACTGATGATGTTAATCTTGATAACCTGGCTAGGGTGGTGTGTACCAGGTTTCTCTTTACTGTAATGTTTAGAAGCAAGTCACTAAGTGTAGCCCACGTTTAAAGAATGGGGTGTTACGCTCCATCTCCTCAAGGGCAGAGTATCTATACAAATTATTTGGAATTCTTCTGTATAAATTTGTCTCCCCCCTCAATTTATTTATTTATTCAATCATGTGTTTAGACTATGGGCTGATGGATATTTATTATATATTTTGCCTCATATTGCCAGTGCTACTTTATGTATTTTGATCCATGAGTTGTACCATCTTTGGTCTCTGAATTCTCTTTCAGTAGACTCCTATGTCCCTCTGAGATACTCATGCCATTTTGTTTGAGCACTTCCTCATTTTCTGGTACTACAAGATGACTGAGTTTACCTTGTATATTCCCTAACCAAGCCTTAGGACCAGTCATTTCTCCACAGATTACTGATTCATTTTATTGGAGAAAAGTATTAGAAACCAAGATCTGGGTGGAGGTTTTACTTGCTGATACTGGGATATAACTGCTTTTAGTCCCTCTTAGCAGACAGATGTGGGAAACAAATGTATGTATACTAACTATATATACACACATTTCTATAACTGTTTCTATATGGATCCTACAGTATCTATATTAAGCTAACCATGAGTTCATAATCATGTCTCCAGCTCTAATCCAGTACCTCATCAGTTCATTCTAGCCTTCAATGTGGTAACTTTAAAGCTTAAACTGTTACAATTGTTTGAGATTGACTGATAAGAGAAAAGGCTAGTTAGGGGCTTCACTAGGCAAAGTGAGAGACTTTGAAGTATTATTTTGAACAATCTCTGGAGATGCAATGAAGGGAGCTGAGGCAAAAGTAGGATGACTTACTGACTGCATCTAACATGGCAGTGGCAGACATTAAATGCCCACTGTATGCATTGGCACTAGACAAAGAACTAGGGTAGATTCAACATTATACACCTTACCTTCTCTCCCATTTATGTATTGAACAAATATCTGTTGACAGCCCACTACGGAGTAGGCACAGAACTGTGCTCCCGGCATGCAATGGTGAACAAAGCAGACATGCTCCTTGCCCTTGGGGTACTAAACCGTAAATGAGGACAGAGAGAGGCAGTAAACAAATAAATACATGTATAAGTATATGGTTGCAAACCATGCTGTGGGCTATGAAGAAAGAGAATATGAGTGAGATTAAAGGAGGAATCAAATTTGGACATGCAATCTGTTTGTTTCCCCTGAGAACAGGGGGGAAAGCTTCAATTTTAACAAAAAAAAGATTTAGATTTGGGCATTTCTAACGATAAAGGATGCTAAATGTTGGAGTGCTTTACTAAAGAGGAGGAGGGTCCTTTCTACTCTGCCTTTTTGAGAAAGGCTAATTGGCAGAGATGTATGCGTTCCTTCATTAATCCTTTTACTGCAAGTCGTTTTCAGTTCTGCATTTCCCGGATGGGGGAGGGGCCCAGATGCCACTCTGGTGCCTGGGTTCTTCATGTGGTTTGTCTGAAGAAAACCAAAAAACAAGCTCTTTATCCCCAGCGTTTATAGGAATCTCAAACTGGGTTACATAAAAGGAGCAATTTATTTACATGTAGCAGCACAGGAATAGAAATGGCAGTCCTATTTGCTGACAGGGAAACTGCCTAATGTCACTTACTACAAACAAAATGCCTTTGGTAAACTCCCAACACACTTATTAAATATATATCTCTGTGTTTTGAGAAAGGCTGGGAAGTGGTTTGGTAATTACAGCCCAGAGTTAACAGAGTTTACCCCTGCTTCTTCAGTTCCAGTTTTCAGATTCCCACTGCTTTGCTGGGACCCCTGTGGACCATCCTGACCACATCTTTGCCTGATATTTATCTTTCAAACCTAGCAATTATCAACCAAATCTTCACCACCGCCATTGTGGTCAGAATCTCCTGACCTTAAGGACCTGCCAGGACTCAGCATTAAACAGCCTCTGGTTCTTCTTACCCCGCTGCTGACAGCTGTGCCCCCCACATTAGGACTGTGCAAACCACATGCCGAGGGATGCTCTCTCCCAAGCCGTATGCACCATATACTTATTCATAGTTTAAAGTGTCCTGTCCTCTGTATTGCCCTTTTCCTCCTTGTCCTATATCAAACTCATAATTTTGTACCCACTTTGCCTTGCCAAAGCACCTTTCTTTGCACTCTGTTTCTAAGCACTCTATTTACTTTTTCTATGATCAGATGTGGGGTGTCATTTTCTCCCTCACCTGTGCTGTATCTCAATCCCAAGAGTTATTTCTCCTCTGATTTTGCCAGGAGGCAGTTTGGTGTAGCAGTCAAGGGCATGAGCTTTGGTGACATACTTCCTTAGATGGAATCCTAACTTGCACTTAGCAGCTGTGAAACCTGGACAAGCTTTACCTTTTCTTTGAGCCTCAGTGTTCTCATCTGTATAATGGCAATAGTAATAGTACCTACTCCAAGGTCATAGTGAGGACTGGATAAGTCAATATATGCAAAGTGCTCAGAAAAATATTAGGCATATAGTAAGCCCTACAGAGATGTTAGCTACCATAATTATCTTATTCATGCACTTCCTAGGAGAAATGTGACTTAGTAGCTATGAAAGCCCATCCTGGGTCAGACTTCCTGGACTTGAATTCCAGTCTCATCAACTCACTGGCTATTTTCATCTCTCTTTGAGCTGCTCTTTTCCTTCTCTGAAAATATAGATACTAACAGTACTTTCCTCATATGGTATTCACAAGGATTCAAATGAGGTAATAAATATAAAGCATATAACATGGAGCCTGACACATGGCTAAAAGAAAAAAAAAGACCCAAATGGTAATTCTACAACTGAACAATAAAATTACAAAAACTAAGAACTCACTAGATGGGTTTAACAGAAGATTAGATACAGCAAAAGAGAGATTTTTTTTTTGAGCCAGAGTACAAGTCTTTAGAACATATCCAGATTGGAGCACAGTGAGAAAGAAGGATGGTGTATATAGAAAAGAGCATTAAAGGCAGATGGAATACAGAGAAAAGGTCTAACAAACACATCATTGGACTCTCACATTTGAAGGGAGGGACTTCCCTGGTGGTCCAGTGGTTAAGAATCCGCCTTCCAATGCAGGGGACGCAGGTTCAACCCCTGGTCAGGGAACTAAGATCTCACATGCTGTGGTGCAACTAAGCCCACGTGCTCCAACTGCTGAGCTCACGCGCCTCAACGAGAGAGAGAGAAAACCCGCAAGCCACAACTAGAGAGAAGCCTGCGCGCAGCAAAGAAAGATCCTGCATGCCTCAACGAAGATCCTGTGTGCCGCAACTAAGAACCGATGCAGCCAAAAAATAAACAAAATAACTAAATAACAAATACATCTTTTTTAAAAAACTGAAGGGAAACAAGGTAAGGCAGAGATAATATCTGAATATTTATCAAATATTGCATATTTAAATATTCATCACTTTCCAAAACTGATGAAAGGCATCCAACCACTTCAAGAAACTCCAGAAATTCCAAGAAAGGTAACTACTAAGAAATTCATACCTGAGCATCAGAGTAAAACTGCGGAATAGCAAAGACAGAGAGAAATTCCAGTAAGTAGCCAGAGAAAAGAGACACATTACCTCTAAAGGAGCAACAATGAAATTTCTACTTGCCTGTTCAACAGAAAGTCTAGAAGCCAAGAGAATGTCATTGTATCTTTAAAATGAAGTGTCAACCTGGAATTCTATATATATTTCCTATATATAAAATAGATAACTAATAATCACCTACTGTATAGCACAGGGAACTCTACTCAATACTCTGTAATGACCTATACGGGAAAAGAATCTAAAAAAGAGTGGATATATGTATATATATAACTGACTGACCTTCCTGTACATCTGAAACTAATACAGCATTGTTAATCAACTCTACTCCAATAAAAATTTTAAAACACAAAGTGAGGAGAAAATAAAGTTGTTTTCAGAGAATTTGTTACCAGCATACCCACACCAAAAATATGGTAAGGGGAATTCTTTGGGTAGAAAGAAAGTTATCCCACATAGGAAATTCAAGATAGACTGGGATATGCAGATTTATTTTAAAGTTACAGTAATTCAAACACTGTAGTTATGACATAAACATAGACTAATAGTCTAATGGAAAAAGAAGGCCCCGGAAAAGAACAGAAAGTCCAAAACAGGCTCATACATATACAATCACTTGATTGATGACAAAAACACCTGTTATGTGTTAAACAGTGTCCCCCCCCACAACGAAAATATATATTAAAGTCCTAACTCCTGGTACCTCAGTGTAAACTGATTTGGGAAGGGGTAAGTTACAGATGTAATTAGGATGAAATCTTCTAAGAGTAGGGTGGGCCCTTAATCCAGTATCACTGGTGTCCTTATAAGAAGAGGGACGTTTGAGCACAGACATGGTGGGAGAAAACCATGTGATGAAGAGGCAGAGATCAAAGTGCTGTGGCTGCATGCTGAGGAATGTCAAAAACTGCCAGCAAACCATCGGAAGCTAGGGAGAGGCGGTGAAGGCTTCTCTGCTACAGGAGCGCGGCCCTGCTGACAACCTGATTTTGGACTTGTAGCCTCCAGAACTGTGAGACAATAAACTTCTGTTGTTAAAAGCCAAACAGTTATGGTATTTTGTTAGGGCAGCCTTAGGAAACACATACAATGCCACTGCAATGAAGTAGGAATAACAATCTCTCAACAAATGGTGCTGGGTAAACTGAATATCCATATTTTTAAAAAATATATCTTGATATTACTTTAAAGAGGATAAAAATTTTACTAAAGAGGGATACAAATGTATCTTGATATTTTATGAATGAAAATATTCAAAAGTCAATAAATGTATAAAAAGTGCTTAACATCATTTATTTTTAGAAAAATACCAACTAAGCTATAATGAGATTCTACTGTATATCCTCAAGACTGGCTAAAATTCAAAATAAACTTGAGAATACCACGCATGGATAAGGATGAGAGGGGTTCAAACTTTCATACACTGCTTATATTATTGTAATTGGTACATCCACCTTGGAAAATGATTAAGTAGTATCTACTAGAGCAGAGAAAATACACAACCATTGATCTACAAATTCATTTCCCAACTGTAATGCAAAATATATGTATCAAAAGACATGGATAAGAATGTTCATAGCAACATTATTTCTAATAAATAGTGAGAAAACAAAAATAAACACCAAAACCCAACTGTCCATCTACAGCAGAATGGCTTTTAAAAGTTGTGATATATGGCAATAAATATAAATGAAATACTGCTACTTGAAGTAACAGGGATGACCATCAAAAACATAATGATTAGAGAAAAAAAAAGGCAGGTACGAAAGAGTATATAATGCTTGATTCCCAACGCATAAAATCCAAGAACAAGCAAATTAATCTATAATGATAGAAATCAAGACAATGATTATCTCAGGAAGGGGATTAATGATCTGAGGGGTACAGAGAGGCTTCTGAGACACTGGCAATGTTCTACTTTATTATTTGGATGGTAATTATATGTGTGTGTTCCCTTTATAAAAATTCATTGAACTGTGCCCTTATGATTTATGTATTTTTCTGTATGTACACATTCAAAGATAGCATTTACAAAAAAACACTGCATGTATATTAGTTATCTATTGTTCTGTAACAAATTATCTCGAAACAACAGCTTGACACATTTATTATCATGCAGTTTCTATGGGTCAAGAACCCAGGCAGGGCTTTACTGGGTCCTCTGGCTCTCTCTGGGTCTCTCACAAGGCTACAGTCATCTCAAGGCTCCACTAGGAGGGATCTGTATCCAGTTCTCTCCTGGGATTGATGGCAGGATTCAGTTCCTTGCTGATTATTGGCTAGAGTCCGTTCCTCCTGAGCTATTGGCCGGAGGTCTCCATTCATTCTTTGCCCTGTAGGTCTCTCCATAGAGCATCTCACAACATAACAACAGAATGTGCCCATGACAGAGAGTGCTGGCAAAAAGGAAGTCACAGTCCTTTGTAACCTAATTGTGGAAGTGACAACCCATCACTTTTGCCATGTCTACTCATTTGGTTCAGCTCACACAGAGGCGAGGGTGTTACACAAGGGCATGAATACTACGAGGCACAGATCATTGGGAACCATTTTAGAAGTCCGCGTGCCACAGCCTGGTATGAGTTGTGGTGAACAACAACAAAATATATACAAATATTTATATCGCTACACTTCCCTGTGCATTTCTTAGTACACAGGATAAGGTCAACCAAACAGAACTCTGTGTTAAATGGAAAAGTCTCTATTCCTGTTTCACTTTGGTTGTGTAGATGGAGTGATGTGAATTTTAACTGACCACTGGTCCTCTCCCAAAAGAAATTAAATTAAATTTTATAGAGAAAAAAATCCCCACAAAAAGAAAGAGCAGAATATTTTGTTTTAATAAGTCTTGAAGACTCTGCCCCAATAACAAATGTTCTTAGTTATCCCACCACCCACTTGAAAAGCAACTGGCATTAGGGCTAAGGAAGAACAGTGTTGTCTGGCCTATTGTAGGAAGCCTCATTTTATTGGAATGCAAGAATTACTGCAAAATAAGGAGGAAGAGAAAGAAAATGGGAAAATGGCCTCTACAACTGCTTTTAATGGAAATGGCATGATGGCCCCTCATCCTCTTCATGGTTTTAAGTCAATGATCCCCAGAGAACATATCTGAGGCTGCAAATGAAAAGATTTCATTTGAGAAAGTCTGTATGCAAGTTCTCTCTTCTTTGATGCCCGAGTGAGAGGGAATGCTTCCATTGTGTGTGGTTTTTGATATATTGCTTTGAAAAGAATACTTAATCCTTCCATGAAAAGGTTGAACATTGTGCTCTTTGCTGAGTAAAGAGAGTTGTTGTTTTTGAGTAAGACTGAAATCCCACTCAAAGTTGCCCTTGTTCATGATCTGCTATTTTCTCAGGAGGCACATCAATGTACCCTTTCTTTTATTTATTTTTTTTTCTTTTCATGGAGGACACAGCCTTTCTATTCTTTTTTTTAAATTGAAGTATAGTTGACTTACAGTGTTGTGTGAGTTTCAGGTGTACAGCAAACTGATATATATATATATTCTTTTTCAGATTCTTTTTCATTATAGGTTCCATTATAATATATATACATATACACTATATGTATAGTAGTGTGTATCTGTTAATCCCATACTCCTAAGTTATCCCTACCCCCTTTCTATTCTTAATGGCAATAGAAATATCAAACTGAAAAAGGAAAAATCATGAAAATGCAGGTAACCTTTTTTTAAGGTTTAGAAAAAATATGAGGCTGTGATGTGTCCTCTCATAAGACTAGAGCCATGATACGTTGAAGCTGCAGATGTTAGAGGCTGGAGTCTGCATAGACAATTCCATGTGAAATTCTCACACTCCAAGGGGGGGGAAAATCCAGTGGAAAGTACAGAACTGTGTTAACACAGAGAAATCCAATAAACTGGACCTTTCAAATAAGTGGAATTTTTTGGCGATCAGCACAGCTAGGAAAATAATAAGAAAGCAAATGAAAACTGGAGTTTGTTTAAACAGTCCGCTACATACCACAGCCCAGGAAAAGGACGCTGTGGTTTTGTGCATCCCAAAGTTAGCTGAAAATCAAAATTACACTGCAAGCTGCTTCCAACTTAGATTTCTACAGCCTCATCCAAATCTACTGAATCAGAATCTCTAGGGGTAAAATGTGAGTATCTTTATTTTGGAAAAAAAGCCATTCAGGTGAGAGGAGCTTGGGCCAAAAGTGTTTTTTTTTTTTTTTTTTTTTTTGGCCAGGAGAACAAACACACTGTCATATGGTTATATTTACCCACACAAAGTAAAAAGAGCCCTGTAGATTATGGTGATGATCTAGGTTCAGAAACCTTCCACCTGAGAGCTCCAGTAACTGAGGTGACGTACAAACTTTTCAGTTGTGCAGATAATTGCCTAAATCTTCCATTAATGTTATGTGTGCAAGGTCCAGAGGATATAGGGCCCCTCTCATTACCAACATTGTGCTAGTAATTTCTTTTATAAATATCAATATATCTATGCCACTGAATTATATTATGTTATGTTAAAAGCTCCCTGTTTTCTACTTTTTATAGAATATATGTTATTATTTGAACTGTCTATTGTAGGAACAATTAAACACTGCCTAATTATACTTTTGATACCTTTGTCATCTCTCAGTCTCTCATTTTCCAGATGAAGCCCATCTGTCTCTCTCAGTTGTTCTCAGGTGCCAGGCAACTGGAATCAGGGGAACTAACTTTCCCAGAAACACTGACTTTTAAGCCTTTAGACTTCAGTCTCCAGTCTTCACAATAACAGTACTTTGCTGTCTCCAGGCTTGTGTCTGTAGGGCTGGGCTGGAGGACCCTCACTCCCGTCTTCTCTCTCTCAGGGGCTGGAGAGCTACAAATACTCTGGGAAACCTGTCCAGGAGGTCTTCCTTGACGCTCGTCAGGATTGTCCTTCCATCTAACCAAGATCACAGCTGCATTAAGGAAAGGAAATCTCCTCTGGATCCTCCAAATGACGCCCCTTCTCAAGAAATGCACACAAATCGTTTAAACATAAGACATCAGTGTTGCACCTGTTGATAAAGAAACTTCCTCAGAGTCCTCATCCATGTTCACACGCCACCAGATTTCTTTCCACCAGCAGAATGTGTCCTTCAATCAGTCTGAACAACGTTGTGTTCTGAATCCAAACATTTAATCCAAACACTGGGCAATTTCACACATCAGACACAGACAAGAAGGTGCTTCCACACCAAGCACACACTACAAATTCCAGATCATTTTCTCTTGAATTCAGCGGCTGCACCAACCCAAAAGTTACTGGTTATTCTGGTGCAGCTGTTCAACTATGAGAAAAAGAGAGAGGGTGTAGGTAATGGGCTCCATTCTGACAATGCATGTAGGGTCCACGTGCCTGGTGTGATGGGAAAAGGCCAAGAATTTGAGAGTTTCTCAGATGCCTTTGAGGTCCTCACTTGCCACCTTCTTGCCGTGTGACTAAGTGAAGTAACTTTATTTCACTAAACTTCATTTTCCTCATGTTTAAAATGAGGATAATATGTCCAGCTGATTTTTAGTGTTGTGAGTATATGGACAGAAGATGAATGTGAAAATGCCATATAAACTGACAGTGGTTAACAAAGTGTATGGAGGTGTAATTGGCCACCTGTTTGGTCTCTAAACCATGCTATTCTATATCTAGTGCTGGTGAACACACTGTTTCATGTGGTACACATACTTTTTGTGATTTCCTTAGCACATTTTTCATGGATTGAGTGATAGGGTGGGGACCCAGAGATATGGAAGTAAAAAATCATCTACCACTTAACTAGACATTTCTTTATTTTACAGTATGTCCTCATTATGAATCTGCCATTGGTTGATTACATTCATTCAACAAATATTGAACTGTACTATATGCCAGGCACTGCCCTAATTCATGGGAAAGTTCAACAATTTAAATACACACACACACACACACACACACACACACACACACATATATATTTATAGTTGGTGGGAATGTAAACTGGTACAGCCATTATGGAGAACAGTATGGAGGTTCCTTAAAAAACTAAAAATAGAACTACCACATGATCCAGCAATCCCCCTCCTGGGCATATATCCGGGGAAAATTCTAATTCAAAAAATGCCTGCATCCCAGTGATCACTGCAGCACGATTTACAACAGCCAAGACACGGAAGTAACCTAAATGTCCATCGACAGATGATGGATAAAGAAGACGTGGTGTACATATATACAACCCAATATTACTCAGCCATCAAAAAGAATGAAATAATGCCATTTACAGCAACATGGATGGACCTAGAGATTATCACACTAAGTGAAGTAAGTCAGACAGATATCATATGATATCACTAAGCAGTTTTGCAGTATGGTTGGACAATTCTCTTGGCTGCATAACATCCAACTTTGCTTCCATGACATATCTAGAAATTCCATATGCAACCTAATAATCTTTAATAAACCCTTTCTGTTCAAAGTAGGTTGAGTGTCTTCTGCAATTAAACATCTTAACCAATAAAATACCTTTCTTATTATAGCGTACCATCTTGCTTTGCTATATAACATGTTTACTGTACTCCAACAGATTGTTTAGACAGGACGTAACTATGTCAAACTCCCCCTTGTGTACAATACAGCCCCAGGCTGCCACAGCAAACTCAGAAGGATGCTGCAAGGCATGTTAACACAGTGACATGTCCATTTTGGTCACTGAGCAACCTACTACTATTAAGTTGTTTGAATCTTTCTACTTAATAAATGCAACTGGGTTTTTTTCCTTCATAAAAAAAATCATAAAGAAAAGTTACCAAGACACTAAGGGGACCATGAACCAAGAAAGCTTGGTAATCTCTGCACTAGGTGCTGAATAGAAATAAATGTTGAGTCTCACCTCTGTTTGGACAAGACTTGGGGAGGCCAGTCCTTCTCAGTTCAGGAACAAGGGGAAATCTGACCCATATGAGAACCAGTCAAAGCAGGGAGGATGGAAAAATAGGACTTAAATAGATACCATCTCAAATAGAGTTCTTTAATTTCGGCCGAAAATCGTGGGAAATGCTCCAATGCCTACAGCAGGCAGAGAACCCACTGCTTATCTTTGCATCACTGGAGTCATTATGGGAGCTCTCCTGGAGTCGTCTTGTCAGCTTGCTCTTCATCTTCTATGCTGCTGCATCGCAGCATTCTGTTGGCTTAAACGAAGCCTACAAGCCCAGAAAGGAGGTCAGATATAGGCAGACAGCCTAGCTGAGGCTATGATGGAGATGAAAGGCTGTATTTTAATTGCTGGCATGTTGGCTCATATCTTTTGCCAAATGATATTTATACAGCTGAGAGGAGTATGTTAGTTTCATGTTCCTTCTGCACAGGAGTCAGAGCCAGTCTCAAGAGAAGGGTCTTAAATGGAATGCATATGCTTTACAATATCCAAATGAGCTTCCCATCCTCAGATCCTTGAGCCCCTAAATACCACTACCTCGGCTAAGCTGGCAGGCTCCTTTCTGGCCAGAGCTCTGATTAGAATCTAACCTTCAGGTGATTATACTCCAAAGTCAGAACTGAACCATGTCGGGGTTTTGCAGTGTGTGAATTCAATTCATTATGGTTACTGAGGTTTAGGATTCACTGGAAGCAGCTAGAATTAGTGTGAGGAGACATTTTATCAGACAGTTTTCAACTCTGCCAAATTCTCCTGAGAGCTCAGAAACTGTGGTCCAAGGCTGGGATCTCAGCCACCCAAAGCAGCAATTAGGTGGCTGAAAGGCAGCCCACTAAGTCCACTTGGATTTGCCTAATGGAAATGTGAGTCAGTGTTCTCTGGGAAGCAGTAGCCAGGCCTGTGGGCCAAGGAGTATACAGACTGAGCAGGAAAGGCATTGACAAGCAACGTCCATTTTATGGAAAGAAATAAGGTTACAAGCAAGTTGTTCTACTCTTCAGGGGCCCCCAGAGATAAGAATGTAGCTGCTCTCAGACTTCCCTGGTGGCGCAGTGGTTAAGAATCTGTCGTCAATGCAGGGGACGCGGGTCTGAGCCCTGGTTCAGGAAGATCCCACATGCCATGGAGCAACTAAGCCCGTGTGCCACAACTACTGAGCCTGCACTCTAGAGCCCACGAGCCACAACTACTGAAGCCCGCGTGCCTAGAGCCCGTGCTCCGCAACAAGAGGAGCCACTGCAATGAGAAGCCTGCACACTGCAACTAAGAGTAGCCCCCGCTCACCTCAACTAGAGAAAAGCCCCTGCGCAGCAGCGAAGACCCAACGCAGCCAAAAATAAATATAAATAAATAAAATTTTTTATAAAGAGAGAAAGAATATAGCAGCTCTCAAAGCAATTATTACAGAGCTCACACAATCTCTCTCGCTCTCGATCTTTGCAGTTTTTCAATATTTAACATAACATCCATTTAAAACTGAGAGTATTATACTCCAATAAAGATGTTAAAAAAATTATAAAATAAAACAAATAAAACTGAGAGTAGTGCTTGGGAATAGAGCTACAGAGAAGAGAGGAGAATGGGGAAGACTGGAAACAGATTTTTAGTTATTTGGAAAGAAGTATGTGTAATCTTATGGTTGCTCCCTGTCTTCAAATTTTACAGAGCAGTACAGAGCCATGATGGCCGAGAACACTGTAGAAGATAGTAAAGTAAATGCTGGAGCTTTTTTTTCCCCTTAAGAACCAAATTAGGAAGGACTTCCCTGGTGGTCCAGTGGTTAAGACTCCACACTCCCAACGTATGCTTGTCTGTGGGAGAGGAAGAACATTGGTGTCTCCTGATAATCTATTTAGCAGCTCTTTTTCAGCTAAGAATGTGACTAGGACAGAATCCCAAAGAAAAACTGAACCAAAACATGTAAATATTTACTTGGCAACCTTTTTGCCAAAACAGATACAATATTTGTATTGGTGATATTTGCTTCTTCACCGGTGAGAGAATTTCTCTTTACCTTGAAACACTAAAAGCAGCCTGACCTAAAATCATAAATTAAAAATAATAAATTAAAATCATAAATTAAAAATTGTACATACCCCCTTTGAAAGGTCAGTGTTGTCACTAACTTAAATGATTTTGCACTTAATATTTTAACTTGGGGTCTTTTCTTCAGGCCTTCATTTTCTCTCCTAGGGGATCATCTATCTGTTAAAGCAGGTTGTTTGAGGGTAGAGAGAATTCTAGATAAGGCATCACTAGACAGGTGGCCCATCTGTTATTCATTAGGGTATGCCCGTGGGCTGCTCATTCAACTCTCTGGCATCAGCAATAGGACAAGGCAGAAAGAAAATGTTTTCTAAGATCTCTTCCAACTTGAGCAACTGCTGATTTTAAAAATTTAGGAATGCACTCTGTCGGCCTTTGTGCCTCTTTCCATCTATCCTCCCACCTTTTAGCATTGTTCCCTCAACACACAGCCACACATTAGTTTCTGTATATTTTTGTTTAAAAGCCAAGCCAACATGTCCTGAGGATGTCATGTACATCATGGTGACCATAGTTAACAATACTGTATTGTATATTTGAAAGTTGCTACAATAGTAGATCTTAAAAGTTCCTAACTCAAGAAAAAATTTGTAACAATGTGAGGTAACGTATATTATTGTGGTAATCATTTTGTAATCTATGCATACATCAAATTATTACATTTTACATCTTAAACTAATACAATATTACAGGTCAGTTACATCTCAATTAAACTGGAACCAAAAAAGGAAAAAAAGAAAAAGCCAAGTCAAACTCTCTGATATAGTGCCCATAAATAATTCTTCTCATTGCCAACTGAGCCTAAGAGATATCTCTGGATTTTTCTACAAACCCCAAAACAATTGTCCAATTTTGCAAACTAAATCAAAGTTGTCAACTGAAGGAACAAATCGCTTAAAGTATTGAAGGAACTGATTATTTGATTGATTTGATTAATCAATTTAGTGGCAATGCTCAACCAGCCTCCCTGTGCAGACATCCTGCATCAGAGTGGAAGGGTCGGGAGAGGAGGCCACGTAGGGGTGGGCCCAGATGTGAATCTCTATTGCACTATTTAGCAGCTCTTTGGCCTTGTGGAAGTTTCACACCATCACCTAGCTGTAGTTTCTTCATGTGTAAGACAAAGATGATATTTCATAACTTACAGGGCTGCTTAAATGAAATGACGTGTAACAAGTACCTGGCACAATGCTAATTCATTTCCTTCTCCCCTTACCTTCCTACCAGGCTAAGAGTTCCTTTTATAGCAACCCCGGCAAGTAGGCATGGAACTTCTGGGAAAATTTCTCCAGAGTAGGGGAGCTCATTACCAAGAGATGAGGCTTAACAACAACAAAAAAAAGGCAAAGGACTTCCTTTGGATTCAAAACAGCAATTGTAAAATTTTAGGATAAAGAGATGTCCATAACCATAAACAAACAAAACCCTTCAGTTGATCTCATCTTATTTCAACCATGGAATTTTAGAAGTAGATATATGTGCCCCTGAAAAGTATTCTTTTCTTCAATATCTGTGTAATCTGTCAACCAATATGCTTGCAGAAACAGAGAACTCATTCCACTAAAGCTCTTCCACATTTAGACAGCCTTATTCAACACTAGTACTAAAATCTTGCTTATTTCTAATTTCTCCTTGAGGTTCTAATTCTTCTCTCTGGAGCAATTTAGAATGCTTACCCCTTAGCCACATACAGCCCATCATATACTTGAGGGAGAATCTCAGGCCTTCCAAAGTCCACTCTTTCCCCAAATAAAAGTGACCTTAACTTTTCCATGTAAGATATTGAAATCTAGTCCTTTTCCCTGGGAGAGTGGAGGGTCTATGAGTGAACGTGAGACATCTGTGTAAAGGAAAAAGTGGATGTTTGCTTTAACAAAGCAGTGAGATCCTGGGAAGAGTTTAACATGTTACAGTCTTGCTCATTTATCCTTAAAGACATTCAGGTTTAAATAAAAATAAATGAAATATTTCAATTCTTCCTTAATTTGTTCATCCAAATCTGACAGTGCATTTTCACACATATCTTTAATGTCATGGTATGAGCGCGTGCACACACACACACATACATACATCAAATATCAAAAACTGATTTGGGGCCTTTTTTTCTGGGAACAAAAATCTTGAGCTTTTTCAGACAAAATAGTAACACACAACCAAATGTCCACTGTAATAATTTCTCTTGCAGCAGATTTTAAGTGGCTCTCAAAGATCAGTTATAAAGAAGAGAAAACAACATCTCTTAGCAAAGTGTTATCAAGTTAGAGGGCCCAAGAATAGATCCAGAGAATTTCACAAACTTGTAAATGTTGGAAGTTTGCTGGAAGCCTTTCAGAAAACATGTGGCCTAAAACCTGAAGTCCAGATGTATTTGCCATACATATAATAAGCAACGGTGGTGTGATGAGTGAGGAGAGACAGGACAGCAGCTCCAAATACCCGCTAAGCGGGAAAGCAGGGTGGGCACACAGTCTCCCTGTCAAGTCAGGCGGGCTCTCTGGCTCTAGACCTTGTTTGCTGCCTGGCAATTTGTCCAGAGACAGAGCAGCAAACTTCCTTAGGCTGCAGATTCCTTGAACAGCCTTGGTAAACACCCCTGATGGCACGAGGAACGCCAATGCCACAGTCAGAGCAGGGAGCCTGAAGCCCCTCGGTGTTCCCACCACTTCAGCTCAGGGAGTCTGTTCACCACCCCCTTCCCACCCAGCCTGTCCTCTTCGCCTCTGCAGAAATACCCCCCTTGGAGTTTTTATTCTGGGTTCATACCATTTGTGGCTACATTCACTAATGCTCAATTTTTTTGCCTTTAAAAAAAAAATACAGTTCTAAAAATAGAGTAGACATTTCACTTCAAGAAAATCTTAAAAAAAAAAAAAAATTCCAGTGTCATTTGCATCTTGGAACACATAGTTCTTGATGCTGACACTGTTGTGTTGAAATCTCCTTTTTCCGCCCTCTGACCCATCCAAGAATCTGACTAAAGGCTTTCTAGGCGAGCAAAAACAAGTAACCATCTAAGAAAGCCACCTAAGATCGCAAATTGTAATCAGGAAATATCTCTTCCCTCTCCCTTTTCCTCCCCTGCACAGACCATGATAAACTTCCACAGTCTCCTGCTGAGCACCACGTTCTGAATATCAGCCAAAAGAAAAATCATACCTCTTCTATTCCTGAAAGTAATGATTTAAAATAGCCAACATTAATTCAACAAATATTTATTGAGCATCTCTTAGGTACCAAGCATTGTTCTAAGTGCTAGGGATACAGCAGTGAACAGTGGGGTAGTAAGTACTGAAGAGGCAAGGGAAGGGGGAGATAAAGTGCCGCTGGAGAGTAAAATTTAATTAGGGAAAGGCTGTACTGAGAAGATAGATTTGGAAGAAAGATCTGAAGGATGTGAGGGATCTATCCAGGCAGGGAAGAAATTTGAAGCACAGGGAACAGCAGGTGCAAAGGATTTGAGGCAACAGTGTGCCTGGAGGTCCAAGGAATGGGGAGAGGAAGGCTTGTGTGGCTGAAGCAGAGTGAGCCAGGAAGGTGGGGAGAAATGTGGTCCGAGGAAGCCAGATGACGCGGGGCTTGTGGCTCCTAGGAAAGATTTTGGCTTTTACTCTGAATGAGCTGCAACGCTTCGGAGCGTTTGAAGCAGAGGCGCAACAGGAACTGACATGTCTTAACAGGATCACTCTGGCTACCGTGTCAAAAACACACAAGCTGTGCAATTACGGGAGCTCCAGGTAGAAGGCAACTGGTGAGATATGGCGGTGATATGGAGCAACAAGACGGCTGTGGGGTTGGTGGGAAGGAGTTGAATCCCGAATAGAAGACTCAAAGATAACTCAAGGATTTGGGCCTGAGTAATTAGAAGGATGGAGTTGCCATTAACTGAGGCAGGGAAAGGGGCAGGAGGTTTGGAGCTAAAAGGTACTAGGAGTTCAGTTTTGGACATATTAAGGGTAAAAATCCACTAAATCTGTAACTTTTTCCCTTGCTTTCTGACATGTAAGATAAGCTCCCTTTCTTAATAGACACACACACACACACACACACACACACACACACACACACACGTGCTATTTTCTACCACCCAGACTCAAGCCTTGGCGGTCCTTTGATTCTTGAAGGAATTACTTCCCTGTTGAATGGATCACTTCCCAAAGGTCCAGTTGAGCATGGAGGTTTCTAAGTCTCAAAGCCAAGTGAGAATGAGCTGGAATTTCTTTAATACTCTGCAGAAACATTTCCTAGTTGTTTGTTTGTTTGTTTTTTCCCCTTTCACTTACTAGCAGGCAGAGAACCATTGCGTCAAACCACAGAAAGCCAAATGAGCCCTGGAGGAAATGATAAATTTCAAACCATCAACTCTGGACTGTCTGTGATTCCCTGAAGCCTGCAGCAGAATCACAAATGGAAGGGATGGAGACAATCTAGGAAGCATGGATTGTTAACATTATTGGCAGGGAATCATCAACTATTATTGTAAGAGAATATCATCTTTAATCCAATTCTTTCTTTATTCACCTATTCAATCATTCAGTCAACACACACTTTTGGAGAACTTACTAAGTGACCGGCACTGGGATACAAAATGAATATTGTGGCCAGATCTTTCTTTCAAAGATCTTAAGTCAGTTGGGAAGATAGGATGCAACCTAACAATATGAGGTGTGGTCAGAGAAGGATGTGAAACAATGACAGTCGGTGATAGAGAGGCAAGAAGGACAGCACTCTGCCTAGGCTGAGAGAGGAAGTGATGCTCGAACCAAGTTGCAAAGAAAGAGGGGATAGTCCGCTGGCAGGCCCAGAGGAGAAGGAAGCAAGGGAGAATGCGCTTCTCTCAGGTGGACCAGCTTGAACAAAGAGTGAAGCTGCGGGCACATTCACAAGCCTACAAACTACTCCACGGGAATGTGGCATAGGGGGCAATGAGGAAAGTGGGGAGCGATGAAGCTGCTCTCAAAGGGTCTGGTTGCAGGTAGTTTCCATTAAGTAGGGAAATGGCATGATTAGATTTGCCTTTTAGAAAAATCACCCTGGGGGAGGGACAAGGAAATGCACACGAAACCTGAACATGTACAAGACCTACACGACTTTTGGAAGAATTCCACAGATGTTAAAGTAAACACAATTTCTAAACGTTTTATGTTTGTTTGTTTTGTTGTCAAATATACTGTAGGTTAATTAAGACAGTTCTCCTTAGCAAAATGACTCACGTGAACACTTACAGAGTTGCATTTGCCTATCAGTACCTGACTGTTGTCTGTTTTCACTGTCACCAAGCCAAACTTGAATGAAAAGTTTTACATGTTTGTCTATCCCCTAAGTAAAATGAATATGAAAGACAAAGAAACATTTTGTAAGGCTAGTCTCTCAGAATGATTCTTTAATTCTAGAAGCTCTTCAGTATAACTCATCTACTTCTACATTGCATAAAGTCATTTCAGGGTATTTATCTTTAGAAAAGGTTTATATTATGAAAACAATATTATTTTGTTTTCATTATATTATGAAAACAAAAATAAAGGGAAATTCAGGTTCTCAACTAATGTCATGTATATATTTGAGGTGCAGAAAGGTTTTAAGAAGCCTCTGTGTTAGAATAACTGGTTTGGAAAATACCAGGTGAATGTATAGTGCAACATTTCAAAGAAATGGAAAAAAAAAAAAAAAGTTCACTTATCCTAAAGGTCACTGAAAGATTTTAGATATGTCAGAAATTTTGCTAAAAATATTAATAAATTTTCAGTGATTATTTGAGCGTAGATGCAAATAAATAACTAATAAGTAAACAAGCAAAGCTGTTTCGATGCAGGAGACCTTCCAGAGTCCCTGAATTAATCGTTTTCTCACAAATGAAGTACCCAGTCTGCAAAGGCTGGGCTCTGCCCTCTGTGCATCCTGTCAGCCACCCATGGTGGGATTCAGATCACTGTGAGAAAGTTGCCAGAGTGCAGAAATGAAAAACTAATCCAGGGAGGGAGGGAGACGCAAGAGGGAAGAGATATGGGAACATATGTATATGTATAACTGATTCACTTTGTTATAAAGCAGAAACTAACACACGATTGTAAAGCAATTATACCCCAATAAAGATGTTAAAAAAAAAAAAAAAACTAACCCAGTCATCAGGCATCATTTCTTTTTTATTGGTTAACACTGAATCCAACTTGTTCTCCCCACTAGTATATCCTAACCCCTTTGAAACAAGTTCCCCAACCTTTCCTTACCAACATGGAAATGCTGGTGAGATCCTCAGGCATCTTACAGACCTTTCCCACAACTCCCTATTGAAAACCAAAAGCAAACAAATCCCAAACACTCACTTATGACAAAGACCCTGCAGTCTTGCACCAGTGTTTCTGCTTTGATACACTGCTCATTTGCATTTCGACACTGTTGGCAGGAGAATGAATTCCAAGCCCCATCTCTTATCTCTACCCAGTGATAGCAATAGTGTCATCATTCCTACTTTTATAAGAATTCTGAGACAGTGTGTGGGCGAACTTGGACTGGAAGAGAAGAGGGGGATTCCAAGCAGGAGGGCCTCAATTCTGAGTGTCACTATGGACCATGACATGCAAAGGAGAGGCCATCAAACCTCCCACTTATAGCCTCTACAATTCCCTGTGCACTCAATTCAGATATGAGAAAATGCCGGGGGCCGAGGAAGCAGAGAAAAAGTTCTCTCATCCTTATTCCACCTAGCTCTCGTGAATTGAAATATCTTAAAGAGAGTGGATGGATCATTCGGACAAAGCACTAGGAAAAAAGGGTTTGCTGAGTGAATTACAAATGTAATTAAGATTATAGGAAGAAAGAAATTAAGTGCTTTTGAAGCATCTTTTCAAAAAGCACGTTAAAATATTAACATTAGCTAAACCTTTTGCATACTTATCATTTGCTCAACAAATACACATACAGTATCTCACCAAATCCTCAATGTTGATTTGGGAGAAGCCATGCACAGTCTGAAGGGTGAAGGACTTGCCCAGGAACATAAAGCTTTACGTGGCAAATTGGGATTCAGATGTAGGTCTTTCTGTGCTCAATATAATATATGGTGTCCTGACTGTGACGATAATACTGTAGGTCTCATTGAACAAATATTATTAATACTTTGTAAATGATTCATATCATTATACATTCTTGAAAGTGATACAACTGTTTTCATTTTTAAATCAATGTAATCTGGCATTTTCACCACTTCAGACTATTCTATTTAATTATTTAGAATTTGTATGACTCTACCACAAAATTCACATGTGCTAGCCAAAACCCAGAAAGAAAAACAAATGAATTCCACACAAGCAGTCCAAAAATTAGTATTATCTTGTTTTTATTTAAATTGTATTCCATTGGTTCTAATAGCCAAATAGGATTCAATTGCCTAAATACACACAGTGCAGCTCAAAACATTTCAACAGGACGTAAAGTAGAGAGGGTTCCTGCTATTTAGAAGTTTAAAATCTGAAATTCAACATGAGCACAGAACAATGTGAGGAACATATAACCACATACCCCACCGTACGAGAGGAAAGAAAGAAGTGCACGAGACCCTCAATAAAGCAGCAAGTACACAAGTGATCACTAAGTTTAACAACTCCTCTGAGGTTTTCATTGCCAACAAGAGAGATCAATTATCACTCAGATCATGGAGCAGTGGAGAAGAAATGAAAGAGAGGAGAGGACTTTTCCCAGTAGAGAGACTGCTGGACGAAGCCTGGGAATGACTTCGATGAAAGGGTGAGGTCTGCTCGGTCGAACAAGATGAAGTGAATGCTGAGGAGATAGGCTTGGGCAAAGTGACGGGAGCACGAAGGAAGGGAAGAGATTCGTTACAGACCCCGGGGATCCGATTAAGAGCCCCATAAAAGGGCCCGAGCAGCCTGGCCTACATAGAGGGAACAAAGGAAAGCACAGCCGATTTCAAAGGGTAAGGTAACCTGGTGCAGGTGGTGAAGGTACTGGCCTCGCTGCATCACCTGTCTTGCCAGGATCTGAGGTGGAGGTAAGTGGGCCAGTGAGAAGGAAGTGGCCATGGTCAAGCCTGGAAGCTGATTAATCAGAAAATAAGTCCATTTACCCACAGAATGCCACTTCTTTTGATGAAAAGGACAGAGTTCAAATCTACACTAAGACCCCATTCCCGTTTCCTTCAGGTGTTCAGGCAGTAACTCAGCATACAGTAGGGGAAACGTGGGGAGCTGGCAGGACAGGGTGGTTAGGGAGGAAGTAAGGCTAGATTATAAAGGGCTGAGGTTTAGTGGTAGAAATTGACATAAAATAGGCAGTCCTAGTCTCTCATGCCCACGGGGGATTTGTCCCAGGACAAGTAGGGGATATCAAAATTCCTACATAATCAAATCCCATCATCGGCCCTCTGCATCCGTGGATTCAATCAACCGCCCATCATGTATTAAGTGTGCAATCCCTGCTTGGCTGAATTCTCAGATGTGGACCCGCAGGTACGGAGCGCTGACTGTATTATTTTGATAAAAATCCACTTACGAGTGAACCCATGCAGTTCAAACCCATGTTGTTTAAGGATCAACCTCACTCGCTACTATGTTCTAGTCTCCTCACTGTGTTCCTTGGTAAAATTCTATGTCCATTCTGATCAATGAAAAATATTCAAACTTTATCTCTACAACATCATTATTAACAAACTCTATTTCCTTATTCTGTGTCTTCACAAAAGCTCATGAAGTCAGTCTGCACCATATTTGCACTTGTTTCTGTATTTCTTGGTAGAGAGTTTTAATGCCATTTGCAGTGGCTAGAGGTAAGGATGTGAGGCCAGACACACCTGGGTTCAAACTCCAGCTCTGCTGCTAGCTGGGATGTTGGGAAGGTACTTAATGTCCCCACGTCTCAATGTCTTCACCTGTAATAATGATAATATCTACCCACATGGTTGTTTTAAGGATTAACTAAATGCATGTAAAGACAATATATTGAGTGCTGGCGAACAGTAACTGCTTGAAGAATATTAAACGTTATAGTTATTTTTCTGTATGCTTTCTCTCCAGATAAATTTCAAGTTTCTTAAAAGTTCAAAATTTGTGCAACATCAGGTACCACAGGAAAATATCAAGTCCTGTCTTCCACAGACAGTGAGGGGCAGAGAAACTGACAATATTGTACCTGTGACCATGATGGTACACCCAACAATATCCAGGCAGAAAGTGGATAATTCTGCTCGCCATTCAGACAGCAACAAACACCCAGCCTCATTTCTGACTGAATGGATTGTTGGCTTCTGAAAGGAGAGATTTAGAAACTGCTATGGATTAATAAGTTTACAGGATCTGGATCTCTTGTGAAACTTGCAGAGGTGTGGTGTTTGAGATTTAGCTGTTCATCACTGATGATCTTTCTTTCCTTCTTATACTTCACTGTAACCATGGTCTATTTTATCATCTGAGTGCATGACCTGCTAATAAATTCAAGCATTTTCATCTCAATACACTCAATTTTTAATGATAGTGTCCTATTTTGAATATATATCATTGGAATCTCACTCCTGGCACATAATGAATTCCTCTCTGTGCCCTGTTTAGGACTCTATTAAATCTTTGTGAGCCTCACCACAATGGTTTGGTTCAGTATCCCTCCACCATCGAATACATTAAAACCAAAACAAAACACTGTCATACATGGAAGAGTTCATAAAATCCAGCTTGTGAAAGACCGTCAGCAATCTGTCCAAGTCACGTCCTGGACTTTTTGTTTCACAGACTTTCCCAGAACATTGACTTAATGTTAATAGAGAAACTGTAGATAAAACTCAAAAAGGAAGGGGTCGGTTAGTCTATGGGAGACCAGGCCCTAGAATGCTGCCCACACCTCTGTGAAACACCGAGTTTGCTAAATCCGCTATTGTCAGCTAGCAAGGGTTGATAAAAATCACAGGACTCTAAAGTATGCACACTCAGACCTTTGGGGTTACTTCTAAGTAGGCCTATAAAGGTACTTTTTTGTTTTTTCTATGAACTGCAAATGCAAAGGCATCAGAAAGCAGTTATTTGCAAACACATAATATTTTTCTTTCAGGCTATGCATTTTCTTTTTTTTTAACTGGACTGACAGAATTTGAAGTTCTATGTAAGAATAGTTATCCTCATTTGCCCTACTTTTAAAAAATAAAAGAATTCTTTCATGTTCAGTGTTTTAACTACATTTTTGAAGTAAAATGAACTTAAGAACTAAAAAGTTCTTAATAAAGGAAATTGATGCTCAGAGAATTTTAAAGATTCTGCTTCAAGTCCCACAGCCAGTGAGAGGTAGATCTGGGATTAGGATTCTGTTCTCCCATTTCTAAACACAGTATTTATACCCTGTCAAGCAGCCCAATTTCAAGTAGCACCGGAATTAGAGTTTCCCACCTGGTCTGGCCTCTCAGACACCCCAAACCTGGAAAAGTCCCCCTTGCCCTTCATTTAAGTGTTTCCTACCTTTACTCTGATCACCTCACGTTCTAAGGTAATCAGCTGGAATTCAAGCAGTTTCGGCACATTTCATCAATCCAGCTAAAGCCATGGCTTCTTACACAACTGCAGTATAAAAACACAGATATCCTAAAGGCAAAAAAATACTAATAATGTGTCATGTCATGATCTACATGAGTACCACTCACAAACACAGGCTTGGGTCAGAAACAAGAGGTGAGCAGGGTGTGTAAGGGAAAGTCCTGCAATGTGATGGGGTGGAAAGTACCGTGGGAGAAGAGACATGGAGGACACAGAGAGCTTGTGCAATAGATGATCCTGATCTTAAAGGATACGCAAGCATTGGGCTGGGCTGGGAGAAGCACCCCTGTCACAGTAACCAGATTTGATTTCTATTCTGCCACTAACTAGCTATAAGCCCTTGGCAAGTTACACAATACCCTGAGTTTCAAGGTCCTTATCTGAAAATAGAGCTACCAATAGTAACTCCCCAAAAAGCGTTGTGAGGTTCAAATGAACAAAGGTGTGTAATATTCTTAGGAAAGCATCAGGCACATAGTAGATACTCCATAAATGTTAGTTATGATGTTGCTGATGGTGATGGAACATTATGTTCAAGGAATCAGAGGTCAAAATTACATAATCCTGAACGTTCCAGGAAAAGCAAATAGTTCAAACTGGTGGGAGCACAGAGGATAAATGTAATCAAAATGAACTGTGCTCACTTCTCCCAGCTCTGGTGTAGACCAGAAATTGTACATTGCACCAACTACATAATATATCAGAATACCCATTAAAACCTGTTTGCACTTCAAAGGGTTGATGGTGGGTTTATGGCAGCACCCATTAAAAGGGGGGTGTGAATTTATGGTAGCCGGCCTTAGTGTAGGTAAAAAGATTTAAGTGCTAAGAGAAAGGTAAAGTGGATCCCAGGGAGTGGCAGCGATGGGAAGCCAGAGCTGGATTTAAGATAACTGACCGCATACCTGGGAGTAGGTCTATAGCCCCCAGGAGCAGTGGCCCACAGAACTTCCTCCAGGACACCATTTAAAAGATCTGAAGTTGCAGGGCTCAGAAAACTAATTGCAGCTTTTGGCTTGGGGATAACCCTCCTGGATGGACTGCCCACCAGGCGAATGAAATTTTTAGTCTTGCCTGTGCCTTGTGCCTGGGGGCCATCCCATGAGTGGGATCTTTGATCCAGAGGGGCTTCAAGTCCAGGAATGCCAATGAAGGGGCTGTTAAATGGAACTGATAATCATGCGTGTGGCTAGAGCTGGTTTTGCTTCTAAGAGAGATAAGTAATTTATAAATGAAGGTAAAATGACTTTTTCAAGGTGTCAGGGGAAACCTCAGGCAGAATTTGGCCTCAAAGATCTCAGAGGCATGGGGATTGTCCTTTGGCAAGAGAAAATAACCAATCTAAATTACTTAAATAAGCATCTTCTCCTTTAAAATCAGCAAGATTCCTAAGTTCTGAAAAAGCTATCTGATATAGACTAAATGTTGTGTCTCCCCAATATTCAGATGCCGAAACCTAATCCTCACTGTGATGGTATTTGGAGGTTGGTCCTTTGGGAGGTGATTAGGTCATGAGGGTGAAGCCCTCATGAATGGCATTAGTGTCCTTATGAAAAGAGACCCCAGAGATCTCTCTTACCCTCCTTCTGCCATGTGAGGATACAGTGAGAAGAGAGCCATCTGTGAAACAGAAAGCTTGCTCTCATCAGACACCAAATCTGCTGTTTCTTGATCTTGGACCTCTCATCCTCTAAAACTGTGAGAAATAAACATTTGTTGTTGAAGTCACCCAGTCTATCCTATTTTTGTTATGGTAGCCCAAACTGATTAAAACACTGTCTGTGCTAGAAACACCAAAATAAAATGTGGCTGGAGCGCTCTTGCATCCTTTCCAAATGTACCTGAACCACTCAGGAATCTGGATGGCAGGCAGTGCGCGTTTACTGAGACCCACCTCGGCTCTCATTCCAGGCATGTGGGAATTTAGAAACGCCCTTCCCTCTTCTGCTTCTCTCTTCTCCTCATCCCTTCCACATATTTACAAGGTTGTCTGGACTTCCCAATCTTGCTTTACCTTAAACTTAAAACACACTCCCCACCACTGCTTATCCCTGTAGAAGAATCTTGTGCTTACTGGCCTGAAGGTATTGTATTAAGCCATTTTCATTTAATGAGCAGGACGTGTTCACAGAGTGATCCAGTGCATTATATAAATCAGCCAGTGCATTATTAATCATTCCATGGTGCCATAAAATGACAGGCATTTGGTTCCCAAATGCAAATACTGCAAACCAAGAACCTTAATGTAGAGGTGGATTTAAATTATTATAGCAAGTGGCAAGTCCTTGGTGCATGTAGAGGATCACAAGAGGATAAAAAGAGCTTCTGGTGCCTCTCTAATTGTTTTTAAATTTTTATTTATGGTCATATTAAGCAGTTCTCTGAGGGCTCGAGCCATGTAAATTACAAGGATTCTTTCTGAAGGCTTTTAACTGCAAGGAAATTGGGAATTAGTTCCTTTTCTGAGGAGACACAGGTGCCTGAGTATTTCTTAACAGACTTTTTTCTTTCATACTTGCTGAGTGGATGGGTTGCCAGTGGTTCAAAACCTTCAGAATTTCCTGATGGACTTAATAAATTCAGATTGCTGGGCCCCAGTCCTAGCATCCTTGCTTCAGTAGGTCTGAGGCAGAGCCTGGAAACCTGCATTTCTAACATGTTCCCAGGGTATGCTGATGCTGAAGTCTTAGGGACCATACTATGAGAACCACTGGTATAGAATATACTTTGAGTCAATGCACAAGGCCATCTGTCATTGTTGGATAGGGTTTAAAAGGATAGGGTCCTCCAACAAGCACCCCAGCCCTTCCATTTTCTTTATCCCAGTAAGAAGGGAGCACTCCCATCCTTACACTATGCTCTTCTAATTGCCTATAGATTAGGTACTGCTTATGGTAAAAAAAAATATCGTGTCTGTTCCCAGTCATTACCATGGAGAAACATCTAATACATACGTGGGGTTGAGCCAAATAGCACGATGATGTGAATCTAGCAACATTTTTCCTGGATCACTCAGGAAAATTAGGAAATAATTACATGTAATTTTCAAGCAAGTCCAGTGATGTTTTTATGTCCAATAAGCCCATACCTCAGTATGTTCCCTTTTAGAATGAGTAAGGAATAACCATATATAATTTCAGTAATGAAGTTGCAATAAAGGTTTTTTTATGCCTTAACTCTGACAAACTCTGACATCTCTTGATTTCATTTCAACTTATTTTTCTTTATCAACAGATTACGATTCTCCCTGAAAGAATTTTTATTAAATATGAGTATTTCTAATATTTCACCTTAGGTTGTTCTCTCAGGGTAATTTCTTTTACACTTGCTAATTCTGTTTTAGGTAATTGATTTAAGTTAATTTCCTATGTCGTTTGTACTGAAATTCATTAATTTTTTAACCTTTTATTTTGAAATAAATTCACACATATAAGAAAATTGCAAGAATGGTATCAAGAACTCCCATGTAACCTACATGCAGATTGGCTGATTGTTCACATTTTATCCCATTCTCTCTCGCGCGCGCTCTCTATATATACATACGCATATATATCATATGTCATGTATAAGTAAAATACGAACATATATATCTAACATCACTTTAATTACTCTATATAATATACTTTTTCTGAACCGTTCGAGAGTACGTAGCAGACAAAATACCCCCTTATGCCTCAAGATATTAGTGTCTATTTCCTAAAAATAAGGACATTCTCCCACACAGGCACAGAACAATCATAATCATCAGAAAATCTGCATAAATAAATTACAACCATCACATTCACAGACTCCATTCAAATTATATAATATAATATCCTTTATAAAATGAGGAGCCAATCTAGGATTACTTGTGTTTAGTTGCCATGTCTTTTTAGTTCCTTTAACTTGGAAAAATTCTCAGTCTTTTCTTGTGTTTTACATACTTGATATTTTTTAAGAGAACAGGACTATTTAGTGCAGTGGTCTTCAACCTGAAGGTTTTGATTTTTCCTCATGGTTAGATTCAGGGTACGCTTTATGACCATACTACCACAGCAGTGATGCTGTGTTCTTCTTGGAGTATGGTATGAGGAAGCACATGATGTCAATTTGTCCCATGATGGGTGCTGTTAACTTTTACCACTTGGTTACAATGGTATCTTCCATTGTAGATAGAAATAGAAATCTTCTATTTTTTTTCTATTTATTAGTAAGTGATTAACAAGTATTTCGGTAAGATACACATTAACACTGTAAATATCCTGATGCTCATCAAACTATCACCAGCTAGTTTGGGCATCCTCCAATGATTTTTTTTTGCCTGAATTGATTATTGTAATTGTACTTGCCAAGTGGTAATTTCATAATTCCATCATTCTTTCTACTTTAAGGTACAGCTTTCCCTCTGGTCCTTTAATCTACCTATCAACAATTAATAGACAGATATTTTTAATTTTATTCAATGAATTATAATCCATTACTTTTATTACTTATTTTGATATTTAAATTATCCCAGATATGGCAAGTGGGAGCTCATTGAAGCTGGCTTTTGTGTCATCATTTGAACACTTTCTTACTATCTGGCTCAGTAAGATATTCTAGACTCATCTTGAATTTTATTTGCCCAAACCCTGGAATCAGTCATTTCTCTAAAGAGTCCTGGTTCTTCTCAGTGAACCAAGATCTGGATTCTAGGGAGATATATATATATATATATATATATATAAAATGAACTGAATATCTGTGTGCCCCTAAATTCTTAAGTTAAACCCTAACTCCCATTGTAGCAGTATTTGGAGATGGGACCTAGAAAGAGATAATTAAGGTTAAATGAGGTCATAAAGGTGGGGCCCTGATCCAATGGGATTAGTGACCTTATAAGGAGAGATATCAGAAAGCTCTCTCTCTTTCTCCATGTGCATGCACTGAGGAAAGGCCAAGTGAGTACATATTGAAAAGGCAGCTGTCTGCAAGCCAGGAAGAGAGCTCTCACCAGAGTCTGACCACAGTGACACCCTGATCTTGGATTTCCAACTTCCGGAACTGTGAGAATATAAATTTCTGGTGCTTAAGCCACTCAGTATTTTGTTGTGGTAACCCAATCAGACTAATACAATCGATATCTTATCTATGTCTGTGTCTATATCTATATCTATACTATATCTACTTCTATTTATATTAAAGAAAACAACTCATGAATTTCCATCAATACTGCAAATTCCAATTCAGGGTTTATTCTGGTCTTCTCTTTTTCCATATTTGTAACTTTAATCTCTAACAGTGAGAAGCCTGGCTCTCATTATCCTCCACATATTTAGTTACTTGTTCAATCCCCTGTGTGTAACCAATCCACCAACCACATGGGCTAAGTCCTCAGTGCTGGCTCTTCTAAACACAACTAGATGGGTCACCTCCCTGTCCCTGGGTTAGCCAAAAAATGTCAACTAAATCCTCAGTCCCAGAAGGAGTCTTCATTAGAGATTTAAAATTTTAAACTTAAAGAATTTAAAGAATTTGGCTAGTTTTATATTTTAAGCTAATTAAAAAATGTTTTTCTAATCTCCCAATTTAGTATAATACATGAATTTCAGTAATCATTTTTTTTGTCCAATATGAGATAATTCATCATTATATTTTTTATTGTGTAGAATTATGCTAATAAGATCAGTCTGAGGAAATGGCAGAGATGATGAGAACTACCTTGGAAACATTTTTAATCTCTTATAAAATATCCACATTTAATCATTTTAGTCTGACATTAAACACTGACTTAAAAATTAAGTGAAAACTAAAAATAGTTTGAATATATGAAAATAGAAGAGTATCCATGGTCAGAAGAAATGGCAAATGGTGAAAGAAATAGTGGATCAAATGATAAAAAAAACCAATGCTTTCTTCCAAGACAGTTGCCAAAACTCTCTTGCCATGCACTGAAAAATTACACCTTCTTCTTAACAGTAGAGCAATTGTGAAATCTGATAAAATCTCAGTCTGAACAAGTGGCATAGTAGGTCAACAAGGCTGTAAAAAACCCATTTCACACAGTACAATGATATAATTATTCTACGTACCTGAGAATATATGGCAATAAAATAGTGTGAATTTAAATCCCATGTGCTGGGACAAACTGGACTTGTCCTAATGATCATTTTGTCCATTTCTAAGATTTTCTATGCCGTATGTGTAATTAAACATGTAATGCCATTATACCTACTGCCCTACTTAGGCTTGGTCGCAAGACCTAAAATGCATAATATAAATATACATTTTGCAATTCAGCTTCATATTCTAACCAAACTTCACTTTCTTTTTTAATATTTGCCCCATATAGATCAACTCACTTAATCAATCTCCACAAATACATTTTTAAAAATCCTTCTTCATCTCAGAGAGCCAAGATATTTTCAGAAGCATATAATTTGAAGATGTGTGTATAAATATTCAATTTATTTAATTAAAATTCATGAGTTTTATGGAAAATAAGAGCTAGAATATCAATCTAAAACAATGATCAGCCCTTTAGTTTACAGTCTAACTGGGAAACTAAGATATAGATACAAAGTAGAAAATGAACTATATGATGGAGTATCAGGCTGGTGAACTGAAGTCCTATAGCTGTTGAGAGAAGTGTGACTTGGGGTAGTCAAGCTGGCTGGGACATGAGGAAGATTTAGGCTTGGAAGGAGAAACAGAGGCTGAGGCAAAAAGCAAAGCACTATCAGAGCAGAGGATTTTGTTAGGGAGTCTGGGGAAAATAAGAGTAAAAATTTATGAAACTGAACATCCATTTCACAGATTTTCAGGAACATGTACTTTTGACATGTGATTAAAATCAAATAAATAGGAAAGGGACTTCCTTGGTGGCCCAGTGGTTAGGACTCAGCGCTTTCACTGCCATGGCACTGGGTTTGATCCCTGGTCTAGATCCCACAAGCCGTGCGGCCAAAAAAAAAAAAAAAATCAAATAGGAAAGAGTATTGGAAAATATTAACTCCTACAGTAGTTTCCAACATTTTAATTATTTATTTATTTATTTTTGGCTGCGTTGGGTCTTTGCTGCTGCATGCAGGCTTTCTCTCATTGCAGCGAGCCGGGGCTACTCTTCTTCTCATTGTGGTGGCTTTTTCTTCTTGCGGAGCGCAGGCTCTAGGCACGCGTGCTTCAGTAGTTGTGGCGCACGGGCTCAGTAGTTGTGGCTTGCAGGCTCTAGAGAGCAGGCTCAGTAGTTGTGGTGCATGGGCTTAGTTGCTCCAGGACATGTGGGATCTTCCTGGACCAGGGCTCAAACCTGTGTCCCCTGCATTGGCAGGCGGATTCTTAACCACTGAGCCACCAGGGAAGCCCCATTGTTGGACTTTTTAACCACATGAATTTATTATTTAAAAAAAAAAAAAAATCACTCCATGGCCCAGAAATTTTAATTTGTTTGGCCTGGAATAGGGTATTTCTAAGCTCCCCAGTTGGTCCCAATGTGCAGTGTAATGTGATTCTCAGCCCCGGACCTGCAGGAGTCCACAGGAGCTACTTTGAATATTTCAAACAGCCTAAGGCCAGTCATATATTTCTCCCATGATAAAACTCCTTGGGGTTAACACTGAGTCTCTTTGCTCTTGGCTGGAACTAAATCAATGCCTTGTGGTAACAGCTTATCATTTGCCGATGAAAAACTCCAATAAGTAAATTAAGATAAATAAAATAAATAAATGAAAATAAAATGAAAAATTAATTATTCATTTATAAATACCGTTTTTAAATAGAGAAAATGTTCTAGAACCTAATTGATCATGGGAGAAAATAAATAAAAGGACACTTTCAGGTGAAAAAGTTGGGAAGCCATCTGATAAGTTCATCTTTTAAGCTGGTATTAAAATTAGCCTCAAACACACAACAGATTAATAGAAGGCATACCAGAAAGGTGGTGGGTGCTGAGGGGAGTCAGATAGGGGATTTTGTGTTTGTCTTGGATAATGTGCACTCAGATAGGCAAAGGGCGCTGTGGGTGATTCTGTCCCGAATGCACTGCATTCTCTTGCTTTAGGCAGTAGCACAGCATCTTCCCGTCACCCCGTCTTGCTTCTGTCAATCCCATTAGGACCAGACCCTTCAAGACCTGTCTGAGAAAAATCACAGAGGGAAGTACTAGAGATTATTTCTCTTGTCTGCCAAGTTGGTCTCTTGCTATCATCCGGAAATGTTTAACATAAGTGAATCTTTAATTAACTTCAAAAAGTGCCTGTGCTTGGTCTCAGGTATGTAAACATGGCAGGACAAAAGTCACTAATGTTTAACAAGGGAAGTTTTCAAAACATCAATTAGAAAGAGTTGGTACGCCTGATGAACACCCACCTCGACAGTAGAAAAGAAATTAGTGCTAATCGTGAGTATCCCTCTTACTTCACCAAGCATTTGTTCATGATTACACACCAGGGGGGTGAAACCAAACACACTTTTTTTTTTTGCTATATCTTATTTATTCATACATTCAGTAGATATTTAAAGGGACTATACTATATGCCAACACTGCTCTAGGCACTAGAGATAGAGAAGTGAGCTAGGTAACTCAAACATCTTATGCCCGCAAAGCTTAGGTTCTAAAAGAACTGTAGAGCTTGGAAGTCACTGCTAGGCAAGAAAAGTACATGGCAAGGCAGCTGTCACTTGCAAATGTATTAAAACATTTGTAGTTCAGACTTCTAAAACAATTTCTCCTTTGGATATAGAAAACTAAGGTATTCCTCTCAACTCGTCATGAGAATATTTTTAATTCACAGCTTCCCATTCTCTGAATTGATTAAATCAACATCTAACTAAAAGAGGGAAACATAATTGTATGTTCTATGTTCTCCATCCTCAACAGTTTACAATTCAGCATTTACTAGCCAGGAGCTTGGGTCATTCAGGTAGAGTGTATTTCTTCAGAGATGATAAGCAAGACAATGCAAGGTGTTTATGGACTTAGAGGTGAGAAGAGAAAGAAAAGCAATCTTAGGAAACCTGAAAAGGATTGTGGAGACCAGTAAAGTACTTTAGAGAACATTGACATTCAAATCAGATACTTCCATGTAATAAATATTTGCTGAATATTTCATTGGGCAGCTAGATTCCATAGATAAGGTGACACTGTGTCTCTTAAGACGCTAGTACTTGGTATGTACAATTGTACTGTATAGGATACATTTCAGCTCTCATTTCCAGTTGGTAATCCCTTGAAAAAAACTCGTATAATGTGTCTATGGCTGAGTGTAAAATTATCTTGGGTAGAGCTTCTGTGAGAGTACTGAAGCAAATGTTAATTGTGCCACCTTCTTGGCTTGAGTGTTTTTCAAGGAACAGTAACAAAGCCTTTAAGGCAGAGAAAGTGGTTGAGAGTCACAAAGTATTCTGCAGCTGAAACCCTACTCTCGAGATAAGAGAGACCTTGCCTAAAATACAGTGAAAAGCAGCCTTGGGACAAAGAATTAATGTGAAGAGGTGCAACCAACACGTCTTCTGAAAGCCCTACACCATTGCCACATTGTTCTGAGTATTTATAAAAAGTTTTCCAGGAGTACAGACTTTTCAAGGAAAACTAAATGTTCACTTTTTATTATTATTATTTTATTATTATTTTTTTTTTTGCGGTACGCAGGCCTCTCACGGTTGTGGCCTCTCCCATTGTGGAGCACAGGCTCCGGACGCACAGGCTCAACGGCCATGGCTCACGGGCCTAGACGCTCCGCGGCATGTGGGATCTTCTCGGACCGGGGCACGAACCCGTGTCCCCTGCATCAGCAGGTGGACTCTCAACCACTGCGCCACCAGGGAAGCCCTAAATGTTCACTTTATAATGGGGGTTCCATGAAGAATTATTAAGGAATTAAGAATGCTTTTTCTTAAACAAGACTTCCTCCATTTAAAATTTTATGTTAAAATGAAGAGAAGTACATAGGTTTTGATGCTTTAGGAACTGATGATTAAATAATAAAAAATTTAGTCATATAATATTAAAGGCATACAAATTTGATTAAAAGAAAAAGACAGAGAGAAATAGCTTTTTAAAAAACTGTCTACCCACAGAAATGTCAGACAAATGGAGCAATAAATTTTACCTGGATACTTTAAAAATACTTAATATCACTGTTTACATGTCAATTCAACAAGGTGTCCTGAAGAACAACAAATATGTAGGATATGATCCCTTACATGGATAAAAAAGTAACATTGGTCATGTTAAAGCATGAAAGAAAGGATTGCCAGAGAAAATACAGGACACCAAATATTGTATGGGACATATTAAAAGTTTTTTTGCTGTTTATCTGAAATTCAAATATAACTGGCATTCTGTATTTTTATTTGCTAAGTCTGGCAACCCTAAAAGAGTACATCTAAATTCAAAAGAAAATCAGTAAAACCTTAAATTTTTTAAACATTTGAAGAAAATATTCAACTAGACTCCTTCCCAAGGTGATATGGACTAAATTGTGTCCCCTGCCCCCAAATTCATATGTTGAAGCCCTAACCCCCAATATGACTGTATTTGAAGATAAGATTTTTAGGAAATAATAAGGTGAAATGAGGTCATAAGGGTGGGATCCTAATCGGATCGAATTGGTGGCGGAAGGAGGAGGAGAGGGAAGAGGGAAGAGAGAGAAATCTCTTTCTTCAAGCACAGTAGTGAAGGAGAGCCATGTGAACACTGAATAAGAGGGGACCACCTACAAGACAGAAAGAAATCACACACCAGAACCCGACCATGCTGGCACCCTGATCTCAGACTTCCAGCCTCCAGACTGAGAAAATAAATTTCTGTTGTTTAAGCCACCCAGTCTATGGTATTTTGTTATGACAGCCAACCTCACTAACACATAAGACCCATTGCACTTCCTCTCAGTCATCCCACTTGTAATTACAATAATTTCAGAAGTTTCTTTCCTGGCAGATCAAAATCTCCATGATGGCAGAAAGGGCAGAGAGCGGCCCAGCTTGCCTTTTGCTGTATGCTTAGCTTATTGAGCACTGCCTTTGGCTTGTAATAAGGACTAAGTAAATATCTGTTGACTAAATGAATACTGAACGGATTAAGTGACTAGAAAGGTAGACCAAAAACTATTTGCTACAGTGTTGTTCACTACAGTGTTATTCATAATAACAATAAAACATTAAGAAAAATCTAAGTGTCCAAAAATTGAGGAACATTTAAATAAATTAATTAAATTAATAATAGTACAATCACATGACAATATATCATGTAGTCAAGGAATTCCCTGGCAATCCAGTGGTTAGGGCTTTGTACTTCCATTGTAGGGGTCACGGGTTCTATCCCTGGTTGGGGAACTAATATCCCGCATGCCACACAGCATGGGAAAAAAAAGGGGTCTTACACATATTATTTTTAATGTCATGATAAAATTCACAAAACATTATGTTATATAAAAATAGGATATATATGTATATGTATACATACACACACAAAGAGGGGAATGTTTGGAAATGAGTACAATTGTTAATAGTGGTTGTCTTCAGGTAGCAGGATTTGATTATTTTTCCATTATGTTTTTCTTTACTTTTCAAATTTGCTGCAAGAATCATGGATGCCTTTTAATCAGAAAGAAAATTAGCAGTCACTTGGCACAAGTTGTACGGATTAAAAAAATAATCTTTGCAAAATTTTTATAGCAAGGAAAACAAAGCTAAGTTGGTTGAGGTTGTTATTAGTGTAGCACTCAGAAAAAAACGTTTAAAATCCACTGGGGAAACACCTCAGTGTTGAGATTAAACTAAGTAACACTGTGAAGAAAGCCTTGAGTGTACAGAGTAATTTCCTTGTCTGAAGCCCCAAGTCTCCCAAAGTCTTTTTGTCAGTATCACACATACACATTAGGGCCTACTTTTTCCTTGGCTTTACCTGGGTGGCTTTATCACTACCCCTTCACTCTTCCATCAAGCAATTCTCTCCTACTTGTTTTTCGAAAGAATAATTTATAGATTTTGTGACCTGAGGAGGACTTGTCCAAGGATTAAATTCTAACCCTACAACTTAGAGAATTTCCAATTTTACTTTCAGAGTGTTAATTGGAGAGACTCAAAAGATAAGAGAACTACTGATGAACTTCTATCATATCAAAAATATTATTTGGAGGATATTGTTTTATATGAGTCTTAGAGTTATATTTGTATTTACTGGAATGTAGGATTTATAAACATGAAAAAAAAATTTTGCAATGGAAATAACTTGTACCTTAGCCTTACATGTAGTTTGTTTCACTTTTTGTTTTGTTTTTTTGTTATTGTTTTGTAGGCAATAGGTTTGTAGGTTTACTGTCCTTCAGCCCTAAAAGATAAAGTGCTACACACATACATTATATTCTTACCTCATTCATTATTTTATTGCTTTATTATTATTGGTGAGAGTTCAAATCAACAAGTAATTATTGAATACCTACTATCTGAAAGGCACTGTCCTAGGTTTGGGAGATACAAAGATAAATGGAGATGAACCTCTCTAACTGATCTGCCCTAGTGAGGGACACAGTCATGTAAACAGATCCTGCCAGTATATTAAGGACCAAGATAAAGTCATGTAGCAGGGATCTGGGGCAGAAAGGAAAGACCTCGTAGTGGATGCCACTGTTTTGCCCTGTCAAGATTCCCTTCTTCAGCCTAGTAGAGAAAGAGCTGTTACAGTAGGAAAAAAAAACAAGTGAATATCCCTGAAATTTCCAAGATAATACATCAAAAACAATATCACATCCCAGAGGGAAAGGCAGAGATTGGTACCACCCTCAGAGATTTAGAGGGTGAATGAATCGTGGTCTCCATCAGCTCCATTGAATTCACCAGTCATGAAATGATTGTGGACACAATGACTTAGCCAGTTGATGTCGATCAACTAAACACCACCCCACTGGCTAACCAGGTCTTGGAAAATATGTTCCTGGATGGAGAGAATTTCACGTGAGAAGCAACTGGATATGAGTGGCACAAGGAACAGAGTATCGTAGGTGCTGTTGGTTCCCTGCCAAGATCCCCTTTTTCCAGGCCAGTGCACTGATCCTGCAGCTACTGTGAGTTTGTCTGCTAAAGGCTCACAGCTGCTTTCTTACCTAGAAAATTACCCTTGACCAAATGGGAATTACCTCTCCTGATGGACACTTAGGTTCCTCCCCCACAGGAGCAACCTGTAGTCAACGACTGATTGACTTTGTGTACCCAAGTCCAAGGCTGACCCAAGAACATGGTGCAATGCTCCAGAGCTCTCCACGGATCAGGCTGAAGCTGGCTCCCACTAAGACTATGTTCTTGTTTAGCTCTTTCCCCTACCCTACCCTGCTTCCCTCACTCCCTTTCTTCTAAGAAGAATCCTTCAATAAATCATATGCACAAAAATTCTTGTCTCTGGTTCTGCTGCTACGGAACATAACCCAAGATAGAACTTTGTCTATTTCTGGTGGCCAAGAACTTTTTAGAGGAGACAGTGGCTGATATGAGACTTGAAGTATTAAAGAGTAAAAAGTCAGAAAAGGACATTAGTTAACGTCTTGGTTTTAATATTCTTGTGCTTAAGCTTCTTCCACTGAGAAAGAGCCTTTTCAAAGATGATAAAGTTCAAACTGGTATTTGTAATGGTAATCTGGAATTTATTTTTCAGTTAATTGTAGTAAAACTGATTTTGTAGAGTCACCTTTCAGCATGAAAAGAAAAATCGTTCCTTCTTTTTGTCTTTTTTCTGTCCCCTACCCTTTCAGAGCTTACCCTCTGGGTCATATCTGAGTCTCACTCTATTTGTCTGGAAAGATGAGACCAGGATATGCTTCTTAGTAGAGAAGTGACAAAACCAGTGGCTTTCTGAAAGCGAGGATGATAGGGGTAGTTTTTCCAAATACAGGCAACAAGTGGATGCACTGTCTGTAGAGAATTTAAAGCAGTGACAAAAAAACTAAAAGTTAGTGTGCTCTTTATTATAACCATATGCTACCAATCCTAAAAAATGGTAGTATTAATGTTCACTCTCCCAACCCCCATACATCACTGAAGAGAATCCCAATATATCCCTTTTGAGAAACCCTGGATAACCAGCCCTTCTGCAAAGCTTGGGGTCACAGCAGCTTCCATCACCACTTTAGGAGTGGTTGGAAGCAGAGGTTTAGAACAGCTTGTCCTAAAATAACCTTAAGAGTTTCCATCCCTGAGTGTCCCCAGGAAAGCCTGGGCAGTTAGTTATGCTCAAACTCTTACTTTTCTGTAGGGCTGAGGCAGGGGTGGAGGGTGGCTTAGGCCAGCACACAATGAATTTGCCTTATTATGAGTTTGTATGTTTTATCTAGAGTGAAAATGCTTTGGGGAAGGTAGAAGGAAAAGAATGAAAAGGGAGGACAAAAATCAAACACTTTCTACAAGTCAGGAGTTTGACTTCTGTGGGCTCTGAGAGAAGAGTTGATCTCTTAACCTGTGCTGGCAAAGATTTAAAGTCACTGTTCTGCCAGGGAAAGTCAAAAGACCAACTGTTCATTCCTAGAGATTTGGAGGTAGTAAGTAACTTGTTTATATTTTGTCAGTAAAAAAAAGATAATTAAGGTTCTAAACAACAACAGATATCCTCCTATTCAGCGAGCTTAAAAAACAAATCAATGAGTTTTAAAACTTTGCAACTTACTTGAGGAATGAACATTCTCTCATCTGCATTAGTGATCACAATGGGATAGAAAATGCAGAATGAACAAATGCATTACTTTTCAAACCCTGAATTTTATTATGCTCTAATTTGGTACAGTACTGTACTTAATCAAGAGACCTTGAAATAATATGGATTATATTTTATGTTTTGGGTAAATTTTTCATACGTGAAATTTTCTTTGGGAGCCTAGGAGTAAGAAAAAAGGAAAACGAAAAAGTTATTTGGCAGAACTTAGTATTTTTTTTATTGAAGTATAGTTGATTTACAATATTATATTGTTTTAGATGTATAGCATAATGATTCAGTATTTTTACAGATTTTACTCCATTAAAAGTTATTACAAGATAATGGCTGTAATTTCTTGTGCTATGCAGTATATCCTTGTTCTTTATCTATTTTATACATAGTAGTTTGTATCTCTTATTCCCAAATTGTTTTCTATACCTTTGAGCCTGTTTCTGTTTTGTATATATATTCATTTGTATTATTTTTTAGATTCCATATGTGATATCATACAGTATCTGTCTTCCTCTGTCTGACTTATTTCATTAAGCATAATATTCTCTAGCTCCATCCACATTGCTGCAAATGGCAGAATTTCATTCTTCTTTTTATAGCTGAGTAATATTTCCTTGTATATATATATATATATATATATATATATATATATATATATATATATACATACCACGTCTTCTTTATCTATTCGTCTGTTGATGGACACTTAGATTGCTTCCATATATCATGGCTAGTCTATATAGTGCTGCTATGAACATTGGGGTATATGTATTTTTGCATTAGGGTTTTCCTTTTTTCTGGATATATACCCAGAGTGGAATTGCAGGATCATATGGTAGTTCTCTGTTTAGCTTTTTAAGGAAACTTCATACTGTTTTTCATAGTGCCTGCACCAATTTACATTCCCACCAAGAGTGCTTAAGGGTTCCCTTTTGTCCACATCCTCACCATCTGTTATTTGTAGACTTTTTGATGATAGCTATTCTGACAGGTGTGAGGTGATATCTCATTATTCTTTTGATTTACATTTCTCTAATAATTAGCAATATTGAGCATCTTTTCATGTGTCTGTTACCCATCTGTATGTCTTTGGAAAAATGTCTTTTCAGGTCTTCTGTACATTTTTTGATTGGGTTGTTCTTTTTGATATTGAGTTATACGAGCTGTTTATGTATTTTGGATATGAACCCGTTGTTGGTCATATCATTTGCAAATATTTTCTCCCATTTTGTAGATTGTATTTTCACTTTGTCAGTGGTTTCCTTTGTGGTGCAAAAGTTTAATTAGGTCCCCTTTGTTTATTTTTGCTTTTATTTCTCTTGCCTTAGGAGACAGATCCAAAAAAATATTGCTACGATTTACATCAGAGTGTTCTGCCTATGTTCTCTTCTAGGAGTTTTATTCTTTCAGGTCTTACATTTAGGTCTTCAATCCATTTCAAGTTTATTTTTGTATATGATCTGAGTAAATGTTCTAATCTCATTGCTTTACGTGTAGCTATCCAGTTTTTCCAGAACATTTTCTTGAAGAGATTGCCATTTCTCCATTGTATATTCTTGCCTCCTCTGTCGTATATTAATAGACCACAGGTGCATGAGTTTATTTCTGGGCTCTATTCTGTTCCATGGATCCATGTGTCTGTTTTTATGCCAGTACCATGTTGTTTTGATTACTGTAGCTTTGTAGTATATTCTAAAGTCTAGGAGTGTGATACCTCCAGCTTTGTTCTTTTTTCTCAAGATTACTTTGGCAATTTGGGGTCTTTTGTGGTTCCATATGAATTTTAGGATTATTTGTTCTAGTTCTGTGAAAAATGCCCTGTGTATTTTGATAGGAATTGCATTAAATCTGTAGATTGCTTTGGGTAGTATCGCTATTTTAACAATATTAATTCTTTAAATCTAAGAGCACGGGGTATCTTTCCATTTCTTTGAATCATTTTCAATTTCCTTCATCAATGTCTTATAGTTTTCAGAGTATAGGTCTTTCACCGCCTTGGTTAAGTTTATTCCTAGGTATTTTATTCTTTTTGATGTGATTTTAAACAGGATTGTTCTTTTATTTTCTATTTTTCATAGTTCATTATTGGTGTATAGAAAAGCAACAGATTTCTGTATATTAATCTTGTATCCTGCAACCTTGCTGAATTCATTTGTTAGTAGTTTTGGGGTGGAGACTTCAGGGTTTTCTAAGTATCATGTCATCTGCAAACAGTAGCAGTTTTCTTCTTCCCTTCTAATTTGGATACCTTTTATTTCTTTTTCTTGTCTGATTGCTGTGGCTAGGACTTCCAATACTATGCTGAATAAAAGTGGTGAGAGGGGCATTCTTGTCTTGTTCCTGAATTTAGAGGAAAGGCTTTTAGCTTTTCACCATTGCATATGATATTATCTGTGGGTTTGTCATAAATGGTCTTTATTGTGTTGAGATATGTTCCCTCTATGCCCACTTTGATGAGAGTTATTGTCATAAATGAATGTTGAACTTTGTCAAAAGCTTTCTCAAGATCTACTGAGATGATCATATGATTTTTTAAACTTCCTTTTGTTAATGTGGTGTATCATACTGATAGATTTGCAAATGTTGAACCATCCTTGTGTTCCTGGAATAACTCCAACTTGATCATGGTGTACGATCCTCTTAATATATTGTTGGATTTGGTTTGCTAATATTTTGTTGAGGATTTTTGCATCTATATTCAACAAAGATATTGGCCTGTAATTTTCTTTTTCTGTAGTGTCTTTGTCTGGTTTTGGTATCAGGGTAATAATGGCCTCGTAGAATGAATTTGGGAGTGTTTCTGTCCTATTCAATTTTTTGGAATAGTTTGAGAAGGATAGGTATTAGCTCTTCTTTATATGTTTGGTAGAATTCCCCTGTCAAGCCATCCAGTCCTGAACTTGTTTGCTGGGAATTTTTTATTACAAATTTAATTTCATTGCTAGTCATCAGTCTGTTCAAATTGTCTGTTTCTTCTTGATTCAGTCTTGGCAGGTTGTATGTTTCTAGAAATTTGTCCATTTCTTCTTGGTTGTCAAATTTGTTGGCATATAACTGTTCTTGATATTCTCTTACCATTTTTTGTATCTCTGTGGTATCAGCTGTTATTTCTCCTCTTTCATTTCTTATTTTGTTTAGTTGGCTCCTCTCCCTTCTTGGTGAGCCTGGCTAAAGGTTTATCAATGTTGTTTATCTTTTCAAAAAAGCAGCTCTTTGTTTCATTGATCTTTTCCATTTTTTTTTTTTTTGCTCTATTTTATTTCTTCTCTGATCTTTATTATTTCTTTCCTTCTGCTGACTTTGGGCTTTATTTGTTCTTCTTTTTCTAATTCCTTTAGGTGGTAGGTTAGGTTGTTTATTTAGAATTTTTCTTGTTTCTTGAGGAAGGCTTGTATTACTATAAATTTCCCTCTTAGAACTGCTTTTGCTGTATTCTATAGATTTTGGAGTGTAGTGCTTCCATTTTTATTTGTATCAAGGTATTTTCTGATTTCTTCCTTGACTTCTTCATTGGCCAATTGGTTTTTAAGTAGCATGTTGTTTAGTCTCCATGTGTTTGCGTTTTTCTCACCTTTCTTTCTGTAATTGATTTCTAGTTTCATACTATTTTGGTCAGAAAAAAAGCTTGATATAATTTCTATCCTCTTAAATTCCTTGAGACTTTCTTTCAGTTTTTGTATATCTATTGTATGTTTTTGATTTGTGGTTACCATGGGGTTCATATATGTTGACCTATAATTATATCTACTTGTTTTAAACTGGTAGTCACTTAAGATCAAACACATTCTAAAAGATCTACATTTTTTACTCCTCTCCCCCACATTTTGTGTTTTTGATTTCATATTTTACATCCTCATGCTTATTCTTTGTTTATTGTAGTTGCAGTTCTTTTACAATTTTTTGTCTATTAATCTATGTACTGGCTTATTTAAGTGGCTGATCCTCAGTCCTTACTACATATTTGCCTTTCCTAGGGGGATTTTGCTTTTCCTAGTGGGACTTTTCCTTTCCTATAGATTCTTACTTCTTTTTCACTTAGAGAAAGACCCTTCAACATTTCTTTTAGAGTACATTTAGTATTGATGAACTTTTTAGTTTTTGCTTGAGAAGCCCTTTAGGGTCTCCTATTCTAAATGATAATCTTTCTGGGTAGTGTATTCTAGGTTGTAGGTTTCTCCCTTTCAGCACTTTGAATATATCATGTCACTCCCTTCTGGCCTGCAAAGTTTCTGCAGAGAAATCAGCTGATAACTTTATGGGGATTCCTTCATATATGACTCTTTGTTTTTCCCTTGCTACCTTTAGAATTCTCTCTTTATCTTTAAATATTGCCATTTTAATTATGACATTTCTTGGTGTGGGTTTATCTTGGGCTTATCTTATTTGGGACCTTCTGTGCTTCCTGTATCAGGATATCTATTTCCTTTATCAAGTTTGGGAAGTTTTCAGCTATAATTTCCTCAAATATATTTCAATCCCCTTCTAGCTCTCTCCTCCTTCTGAGACCCTTATAATGTAAATGTTGGTATGCTTAATATTATCCCAGAGATCTCTTAAATTGCTTTTATTTTTTTTTTTTAATTTGTTTTTCCTTCTGCTGCTCTGATTAGGTGATTTCTACTGTTCTATCTTCCAGATTACTTATGCATTCTTCTGTATCACTTTGTCTGCTATAATTCCTTCTAGTGTGTTCTTTATTTCAGCTATTGATTTACTCATTTCTGATGTGTTCTTTTTTATATTTTCTAGTTTCTTGTTAAAACGTTCACTGCTTACATCAATTCTTTTCCTTTATTCAATTAACAATTTTATTACCAATGTTTTAAATTCTTTATCTGGTGAGTTGTTTATTTCTGTTTCATTATTTTTTCAGGGGTTTTCTCTTGCTCTTTCAGTTGAGAATAGCTCCTTTCCCTTTTTATTTTCCCCAACTTTCTCTGCTTCTATGAGTATAGGTCAAGCAGTTACCTATTATCGTCTTGAAGGGGTGTTCTTATGTGAGGAGCATCCTTACACAGGCTGTGTCTGTACAATGCCTTTGATGGGAGAGCTGGATTTGACATGGATGCAAGTCACGTCTTTCCTCAGGGTGTGCTGGCCGCTATCACCTTGGTAGGTTGAGTAAGTGCTAACAATGGCTGCCATTGCCCCACCCAGGCTCCACCTCAGGACTAGGTCAACTTTGTGTCCCATGGTCAAGTCTTTTCTTTGGTCATGAGTGCCCCAGATCCAGTGTCACACACTGTGGCATGGAGTGAGCAGGCCTGGAGAGTTTGCTCAGCTCAGGCTGGGGCACACGGCAAGGCTGTGGCAGGAAACCTGGCAGTAGGTGTCTCTCTACCCTGCCTCGGGGGCAAGTCCCATTTGTCTCTCACAGCAGATCACTATCCCCAGCCTCCGCAGCTCCTGCCCTGCTGTGGAACCACTCCACAGAGCAGGTTGGGCCCGCGTGGTCTCTACACGTGAGGGGGCGGTGGTGAGCTGTGGGATTTGGGTGGCTTCTGGGGCGCTGCTTGAGTAGGCTTTTATCAGGTAGCATAATGCCCTGGAAATCCATCAAGCTGTTGGGGTATCAATAGTTCCTTTTTTTCTTTTTTCTTTTTTTTTAAATCACTGAGTAGTCCACTGTATGGATGTCTGAGTCCCTTCTGGCTGCTATAACAGCAATCCATAGATTAGAGTCTTATAAACAACAAAAATTTGTTTCTCATAGGAACTCTCAGTTACTGGATCCTCACTCCTGCCCTAGCCTTAATGAAGATACACCTCAGTGCTCTTCTGTCACTGAAGAAGCATTGTTGTTCCCTACCCTTGTTCATCTTTTAGTTTATGGATGAAACAGAGAGAACCCAGAAGCAGATCAAAGTGTAGGGGTCTAGCATAGAACCAAAGGCAATTCATAGTCCCAGACTACAGGGGAAGAGATAAACTTTAGGCAGGGAACTAAAACTAGAGATCTGAGAAATAGAGAAGGAGGTAACCTAGAGGGCAGTGGAGAGAATGGACTTATGAAGTGAGCGCTGAGATACCAGTAGGTCAGTGCACAGCTTGGGACTAGTCTCACAAAGGTAAAGTTCCTTACTAGAGACTTTCTGGAGACAGATGTTGAGGGATAGAAATGGTTGGAGCAAAAGTTGCTTTCTTCAGAGCAATCCAGATGCTAATTTCTTCTCATAGAACTTCACAGAACTAGAGTATTCCTTTCCTAGTACACAACTCAGAAAAATATTTCCTGAAATGATGTCCAAAATGGGGTTTTGTTTTCATATACCTTATGCCAAAATTTCTCTAAAATCCTCAACTTTCATCTCAGTGCGTCTCCACCCTTATCATTAGGGTATAAGGGGACACCAAGCATTATACCTTATATATGTATATTTTCACTACCAGCATCATATTTAAAACAGAGTTCAATCTAAGTATTCAAAGAGCAGGTTTTCAGTCCAAATATGATTTAGGAAAAGGGAATATGGACACAGAGAAGTGAAAGAGACACACTAGGCCAAGATGAAAACTAATAACATTATTTTAGTGTGCTTGCTACCCAGTCATAATAAGAAAAATAACAATAGTTTTGAGGATCAACAGAGGTTTTTTTTTTTCCAAAATGGTGCCAGGATATGGTATAAGGAGTTAGACTGGGAGTTTTATGAAACCAGGTAGGAATTCTTGTTTTATCATTTAGTAGTTCCATTACCCTGGAAAAATGACATAGCTCTCAGCTTCAACAAAATGGAAGCAATCATAATACTTATCTTGTAAAGCCATTATTGGGATGAGATGAGACAGTGCATGTAAGGTGCGTAGCATGATGTCTGGCATAACCTTGGCACACATTGCAGGTCACGTTTCTTTGTTTTTCCCTCTAACCTGTGATACCATCACTTCTGTTGAGCCTTTTCTACTCGGTCTGCTGTCCTTCATACATGCTGCCAGCCAGGTGCCCTCTACTCTTCTTCTGGGCCCCCTATTCTCTTGTATAAAACACCAGTTACTACAATCACCATGTGTTTTGTAATTGGGCACTGTTTCTATTAATTAAAATAACATATTTACATAAAATGCCTAGTGAAATAATGGATCAAGTTCATCACTACCTCTTCGACTCTTGGTGTTTCCTCACTTGTCCACTAGGTTTGCCAGTGAACAGTTGATTCAAATTTACTTTATTGGACTCAACGTTCATGTTTATATTACAGTGTTTATCTTTATTCCCAATTATTCTAACCCACAGAAAGAAAGCAAGGCCCTTAAGAAAATGGAGCATGAAGTTTCAATTTTCACATGAATCACACTTGTGAATAGTGCGTTCTTTTGTCTTGGGCTCAGCGCATGCTGCAAATCAAAAAAGGATGGGAAGAGTTTTGTGCATGTAAACAGCTGGAGCACAGTGTTAAGTTGATAGTATGGAAGAATCTGAAGCTTTTATTTTTTTTAAGTCTGTGTAGGGAATAAAACTAGGAAGAATCATTTTACACCCATGGGAAGGATTTACTGGTTTATAAATATGATAAACCTTTCTTAATACTTGTGCTTTGAACTTGCTGAGCGCCTTTCAGCAGTGGAATCCAAAGCACTTCACTGACAGTAAACCCCAGGACCCTTGGGATGGAGGCATTATTTCCATTTCACAGTCAGGGAAATAGATGCAAGGAGTGCTTTGCTGGAGAGCACAGAGTAAGTCCCAGGCAGGCTTGTATCTCAAGGACTCAGACCAAAGCTAACCTCTAGGCTACTCCTGCCCTCACACATTTATTTTGTAAAAGAAAAACAATGATTTAAAATGTATATGAGTTAAGCATAAAGATACATTCCTTTCCACCTGTTTTAACACTTTTTTGAAGTTTTTACATTGGCAGAATTTTCAGATAATTAGCTCTGAGTGTCTTTTATTTAAAGTGTCTCGTGTAGGGGATGAGAGAGATCAGATAATCAAGGATCTTTTCACTGCTTAGACACTAGTTCGTGTTCAGCCTAGTTGGGTGGTGATCCATAGGGAGAGAAGTAAATATAGTGACCATCTTAAGCTGGCCTTGGGTGGGGAGAGTGGTTCCAAAATGAAAAATAACAGAATTTCATTCAGGTTGTTCGAATTTTATGCAAGAGAATTCCGTGAATACCTATGAACATTGGCAGAAAATTACAGAAGGGAATAATTTTAGAAACAATGTTCTATGTTTAGAAATAATGTTCCAGGACTTCCTTGGTGGCGCAGTGGTTAAGAACTTGCCACCAATGTAGGGGACATGGGTTTGAGCCCTGGTCCGGGAAGATCCCACATGCCGCAGAGTAACTAAGCCCATGCAGCACAACTACTGAGCCTGAGCTCTAGAGCCTGCAAGCCACAACTACTGAGTCCACGCACCACAACTAGTGAAGCCCGCACGCCTAGAGCCCATGCTCCGCAACAAGAGAAGCCACTGCAATGAGAAGCCCGCGCACTGCAACGAAGAGTAGCCCCTGCTCGCAGCAACTAGAGAAAGCCCGTGCACAGCAACAAAGACCCAACGCAGCCAAAAATAAATAAATAAATAAATATTTTAAAAAAAGAAATAACGTTCCTTTCAGAAAAACAAAAAATGTAAGGCAAGTCCACTGGAAGAAGGGACAAGAGAGGAAGGTAGAAACTGAGAAATGAAAACTGGCATCAGTAAGGCTAATAATACCAATGCTAATTTGCAAACAGGTTTCAGGAGAGGTATGTAACCTTTCTGGACCAGAAAGATCAAAGGGAATAGCCAACCAGGAGACAGTGAGTTGATGGGAAAGCAATTTTATCACACCAAATGTCCTAGACAATAAGATAAAATAAAATATATCACTAATTTCTAAATGGAAATTTGTATCTATTTAGTTGTCTAGTATAGGTGCAACAGGTCAAAAAGTAACGGTAACTCATCACCAATATAAAAGTCAACATTTAACCTATCAAGACTCTACATGGAGTAATAAATGAACATCATTACTCACGCAGCGCGCACTGCATTAATAAAAGCTCTTCTAGTACTCCCACCCCACCCCACCCCCAAATGCACAAGACTTTTTGAAACAACTCGTAGCCTCTAACCAATCTTTATCATCTAAGGGAAGCATTAGCTTCACATGCTGACAGGTTGCTCCCTATTTCTTCTTTCCTCCCTTTCAGTCTGTAAGATCTGCGAACAGGAAGTGATATTTACTCCTTGGTGTTGAGAACAATGATAGATACTAAGGATGTACTCCACTCTAAATATTGACCACAGCAAGGGAAATGTTCCCACAGGAACACTTGTAAAGCTGGTGCTTTCATTTTTAAACATCTAAATGATTTTTTTTGGTAATTTTTTTTAAAATTAAGGAGGAATTGGCATTTGGGTTAAAGGGGAAATATGCGCCACAGAACCAGAAGAGTCCACATGACCCTTGTCCAGATATACGCATGGTTTTGAGCCTGGGGGAAGTGGGTAGGGGGAGGCAATTTGATAATGCTTTCACACAAGGGACCTTGTGCATAAAATGAGTAAAATATGAAGGTCCCAAGATGAGCTCACTCACAATTCTATACAACATCCAGTTGTGCTGTAAAACGCTCATGCTGGTATTACCATACAACCTACTTGTTTGGTGTTTAAGTTTCCATTTTATCCAGAAAAAAAAAAAAAAGGAAAATAGCACTGTCTTAAATGGAGCTTCTGGAACAATTTGCCTACCATCTTCCCCATGACCCTCTTTTTGGAGAAATTCACATATAGAGCCATGGTTTCTATACTTCTTCCCTTATGCCCCAGCATACAACAGACAAAACATTATTTTATTAGTGTACTTCTTTTATATAATTAATTTATAATATTGAGTTACTACAAAATCAATCATAGAGCACAACCAGTATTTTGATTTAGAAAATAATTTGAAGTCAGTCTCAGCATTTCATTTTTTGCTGTATTTTGTTTTGGTTGCACAGTATTGAGAGAAATCCTAATCCAACCATACAAGTCTTTACAAATGATGAAACTTGTACATGGCTCTCCTTGCAAAGTTAACGTATGCTTCAAAAAAGTGAGGAGCATTTCATTTAAAAAACTGAGTCAAAAACAATATGTGACAACTCTTTATTCTTTCTCATAAATATAAAAGTCGGAAGAAAAGCACCCAACATTTACAGTAAGAGTCCCAAACTGTATCGAACAAATTAGCTTGTCATTTATTTTTGCACAATTGTACAGTTATCCTGGGAATAGAGCATGTTCTGAGCAGATCCCTGGGCCTGATTTGAAATTTAATCGAGCCCAGCATTCACATAACACTGTCATGTACTTGTACAGTTTTACATGAGTACACTTGAGCAGGCCTGAATTTTTAAAGGAACATTTAAGCACCGTTACATTCCCAATCAATGGCACATTTAGGAGAAGGAAAAATATTTTCAGAGAAGGCAGAAGAAGCTGTATTTTGAATCTACACAAAAATGAGTTAACCTGAGGACACAAGTTACGGTATCAATGATGTCAAAAGAGTTAAAATTTAGTACATAGCATATTGAACATGCATGCCATTTCTATTCCTTTTTCAAATAGTTAAAATATATGTCTAGAATAGAATTCAGATCAAACGTTTGCGGCTCCTTCAAGGACATTGCAGAGTCCCTCTGGTATCTGGCACAATGCCTGGCACAGAGTCGGCAGTAAATACTTGTTGACTGGGTAATGGATTTTTGAAAACTCACTGGCATAATGTAGCAAAGGCTTCTCAAAACAACCTCGGCCTCTCAAGGGGAGGTGGAATAGAAACTAAGTCATTCCAAAGTTATCTACCTTTGATACTTAACCACCTCTAGAGTTCATTTTTCATGACTACTTTACAATGGAGGTTTTTACAAGTGTAACTGTAGGTCTGCAAGGGAGGTATTATCCCACCATTTTAGCTCAAAAATCAAAATAAAATAATACTTATTAAGGTCTATTAATGAGTAAGATGTGGAATTAAGATACAGAACCTGGACCACAGGGTCCCCAAACCCATGCTTCCCCTTCTGCATCTCTTTGTCTTTGGCACTCTCCACCTCTCACTCCATCTCCTACCTCCTCCACGACCTGAAAGCATTACACATCTTTAAAACCTGTTGGAATTTGGTAGTCCGAAAAAAACAACATGTCTAGTACTTGCACTTGTTCACATATAAAAGAATTGAAATAATAATGTATATTATATATACTAATATACAGTGTATAATAAAAAATATACAACATATTTTATCTACACATCATGTGTATGGAATAAGTTTCTTAAGGCTTGGCATAAAGTATATTTCTCATTATATCAGAGCATTTCACAATGAGAGGCCTTTCCTATTCAGAAATGAACATTATGTTTTCTCCTCTATAAACCTTTGTTTAAAGAAAGTTGCTTGAATATTTTCTTCCCTTAGAAAATGGAGAGTGTGCTAAGCAAATAAACATAGAGTATTAAAATTGCCCTGCTGATAATTCTGCTTAACCTCTGAAAAATCATCTCTGTTGCATAAATAGGATGGAGACAATAGTCAAGGATCAGGGTTTCTCAGCACACAAAGTAGGCTTTGTCCAGTGAATGTTTTCTTTGGATTTTTTCTCTTCGATAGAGTGGTAACAAAAGTATAGCTTTCCCACTTTGTCCCAGAGATGGGGGTTTGAAGTCTATTGAGGGCAACTTTGTGCCTTATCTAAGCCTCTCACGATGGGTCACTTAGGAGGGAAAGCCCTGCTTCATTGGTCCCTGGACAGGAAAGGGGGGCCACCGTGGGGACAGGGAGCAGTTCTCTGCTTAAAGGGATCTGGCAGCTTTGCATAAAGGAAGATGTTTATCCTTGTTTATGGCATATCCCTTCTGCCTTTATAATTCCCATGGCTGATGTTACTTTTTATAGCACGTCTGACTGTCTGGGAAGGAACCATGTTATTCCACCCTTAGAAAGCAAAAGGGAAAGATGAGAAACCTTAGTAATACCATCTACAGAAGGGTTTCTGGCTTTCGAAATGTACAAAGCAGATGAACTCTGCACGTGTGTGTGTGTGTGTGTGCACTCAAGCACATATATGCAGTATATACGATGTAGAAGTTTTTCATATGGATAATTTACTTGTAAGAATCAAAAGTTTTTTATTTATATTGCCCAATTTCTCTGATCTATTGAGTATATTGCTAAATGAATATTGATTATTAATAATCAGCTGATTCAAAATTATACTCTAACATCATTTTTGGGGGTATAATTAACGGGTAGGATCCCACCATCTTTGAGTTTTAAAAATACCTACAGAAAACACCAAGATCCTGTGATCTACTTTTACTTTTTAAATTGAGATTATGATTTTAGTAAGAAAGAAAGAAACTTCCAAGCAGAGTTTAATTTTAAAGAGGATGCAGGGTATCTTTTAGAAAGAGTTTCTTAATCATGTGGATTAATCCTACTTTCAACTCCAGATAAGAAATAGGATATCCCATAAGGAGGATTTGCAGCATGCAGGGAATTTTTTTGCCAACCAGAAAAGGCTCCCAGGGTCTAAGTTATTAAAGTTAAATTTATTGGTGATTATGTCTATTTCCTGTATAAAATGAAAATTCAAAACAAACACTCGAAAAAGTCAAGAGAAGTCAACTAAATGGCATGGTCTTTATAAATGTAAAAGAAGTGGCTATTTTCAAAGGACCTCTTAGCTTGGCGGATTGAATTAAATGAATGTGAGAGCTTAAGGTTAACCCCTGACAAATGCTAACACAGTTGTAGACACACACACACACACACACACAGAGGCATACACACAGTTAACAAGAAATAACAGACAAACTGCCAGGAGATACACAGCTTTAATCCTATCAAGGGCTCTTGTGACATTGTAAACCAAGTAACTAGAGTTTGAGTAGTTGAGGCTGTCCCTAGACCTTCTGGATGGGATTAATTCCATGCAATTCTCACATCCCTTTCTAACTGGTTAAGATGTGTGAGACATCATGCATCACAGAATCACTTGGCCATCTGCATCTCACAGGCTATTTCAATGGAAAAAAAAAAAATTCTCTTAAAAAGAGAAGCCAGCAACTGGCTCTACCTTACAGGAATATATTACTTACCCCTCTTCCGGACACTATGACAAATCAAAACAGTGAACATCAATGCTGCTACATAAGTCATCCCACCTCTGGCCAAAAGGGCAATTATACTGTAAATTAACCAGGATACAGCAGGGCTGGGCATCTCTCTCTGTATGTGGATTTTTAAGTTTTGGTAAAAGTAAATACCAAGCCTCATGCAAGTACACATAGTGGTTTCTTATAATTTTCTTCACAAAGTTAAGCTGTAACAAAAATAACCTACTCCAGATGGAATACTTAATCCAAATCTGTACCTGCTATCCATGAAAATACTTACTCATTCTGTTGAAGTTAGAAAGTGAATCACTGGTGTGATAGAAGGTAACACAATCAGCTAGCTTGTTGAATTTTTTTCACTTTTCAATTTGTCACAGTGCTACATAAACACAACTTGAACCCTCAAGTCATTACGATAGCAAAACTCAAACAAAACGATGCTCCGATATTATGCGATGCCCATGGTACACACTTAATGCTCATTCCTCATTCACACCGAATACATCTGAGTGAGCACTGGACACTGATAATGTGTCTCAGATCAGCGAGCCTGCACATATTTGTTTGTAGCACTCGGAGACCTCAGCACAATCCAGGCAGCTTAGAGGACATACTCATGGAAGTCTATGTTTTTGAGGAAGCTAAGTGAATTTAATTATCTGGGTGCTTGTTTTTGTTGTTGTTTTTAAAGTGACGATTGGAAAAAGTGCGGGAGAAAGGGTGATTTTCTTGGTAAATAGAATTGGAGATTACAAAAATAAATGTAGGAGTATATAATAAGACAGATGCAGGGTGATGAAGTGTGTTTATTTTTTATAGTTAACTATAAGAGAGCCATGTTACTCACAAAAATTAAGACTTCTGGAATGAATGTATTTAAGAGCAGTGTTGTTTTCAAGTATGTTCCTTTAGGCACCCCCATGTGAATTATCTAGTGTCTTTACTAAAAATGATCCCCACCCTCGAAGCCTTTTTCATCCCCCAGTCTTCTCGCCTGATTGACTCCAAGTAATCCTTGGAGCCATCCTTGTCTGTTATGTGCTGGGCTTTCCCCTAAACTCAGAACTGCTTTAAGATAGAAACTGTACTTCATTGATATCTCCAGAACTTAGCAGAGTCTGGCAAATATTCATATTGAATATTAATGAAATTAATATTAATTAATTAATGAAATTAATATTAATCAACATTAATTCATGTTGAATGAATTAATGTTGATTTTAAGAAAGTGGCATTTCATATGATTTCACAACTAATTCTGAAATAGTTAATATTGTGTGTTCAGCTGTCAGGTGGGTCTGAAAACAGCGAATGGCTCCATAGCCAGAGCACCTGAGCCAGTGTTCATGCCCTGTTCACAGACAAGGGAGGGGGAACTGACGTGCATCAGGCACAGTGTGCTAGGAATGATGATGGTTGCCCTACACAGTGTCTCATTTAAGCCCTGTGATACCACTAGGAGGAAGAAATTGCTACCCATTATAAAGCCATAGTAGAAGCTCAAGGAGGTTAGGTTACTGACCCAATTTCTCAGACTTAAGAAGTAGCTGAAGAAAGATGAACTACACCTAAGGGGTCTTCTGCCCCTGTTGCAAGTGTGGGTCAAATGGATTTTACCCATGCCTGAAATATCTGATTTATCCTGGACCTGCCCCAGAAATTAAGAAAAATTCCCAGACAGGGAAATCTGTTCAATAGCACATCTCCCAGGTTTTCCAATTAGGTCAGGCAGGCTATCCAAAAGCAGCCATTTCTAAACCATTACTCTTAGAGCAGATGGGAAGAGATCCCCCTCCTCCTGGCCCCCATTAGTCTCACTAGCCTACAGGTGGGCCCAAGCCAAGACACCAAAGGGCCACAGGGCCACTCCAGAGTTCCACTCTTCGGGCAGATAGCTCCCAAGTCTGGGCAGAACCTAGATCCCTCACGCAAGCTGGAGTTCATGCTCTAGGGTCTGTTACTCTGTAAAGGTACAAAGAGACCATTAAAGCTGTCCCAGGTCATTTTCCAAAAGATCTGGAGAAAAAAGAAAAAGGTTAGTGGTCATGAGTAGGGGAAAAATAAAAGCTATATTTTCTAGAGATTTATGTATGTATGCAGATTGTGTATGTATGTGTACATGTTTAATTCCAGGGATCCAGTACAGAACAAAATTAAGTCTCTTCAGAATAGGTTTCCTTCTCTAGTTTAAAACTCTCTCTTTGATGAGTATGTAGTTGAATAACCCATTTATACTTGACATTTGCTGACTATTTCAGAGGTCCTGATACATACATGGTTAAGATTCTCCAGGGGCCAAAAAATGAAGATCCCCACAGCAGCCCAGGAAAGTGCATTCAAACAGATCTCATCTCCTTAGAAAGAGGTCTTCCAAGCCTTCTTCCAGGTCTTCTTACGATCACATGTAATGAAATGTCATTACAAAAAAGAAGGAAAGAATAGAGGGAAGTTCTGATACCCTTTTTTTTTTTTTTTTTTTTTTTTTTTTTTTTGCGGTACGCGGGCCTCTCACTGCTGTGGCCTCTCACTGCTGTGGTCTCTCCCGTTGCGGAGCACAGGCTCCGGACGTGCAGGCTCAGCGGCCATGGCTCACGGGCCCAGCTGCTCCGTGGCATGTGGGATCTTCCTGGACAGGGGCACGAACCCGAGTCCCCTGCATTGGCAGGTGGACTCTCAACCACTGCGCCACCAGGGAAGCCCCTGATACCCTTTTTAAAATTACATTTCCCTTATTATTTTATGAAACTAAAATAAAAATATTTTCAAAAGACTAATACTAGTTATAAGAAGAATCACTCTCAACCTTAATTAATATTGACAATAGTTCTTGAATTATGTCAAATTTTTCTTTAAAAATTAGGATTGAAAAAAACATTTTAAGTTCTCAGGAAATGAGTACATCTACGGTTCAACTTTCTCATTTTTAGGAGCACACTGTATACCAAACCATGAGACTCATTCCACTTGCCAATTTTTCCACATACATGCTTTTTTGAACTTTTCCAACTATATTTACGTTAGTTTGGGAAAGCAACAGGCAGTTGCAGGGCAGGGAGAAATATACCAAATTTTGTAGTGTTTCAACAGGGATTTCATCTGCCAAAGAAAACTGACATTCGTGAATTATTTACTGATGAGTTCTTGGCTCTCAAGCAGGCAACAGAGATGTTATCCTCCTTTACACCTCAAAGGAGACACCGTTTTTTTTGGATTAATGAGGAACCGATTTATAGGAAGGCTTTCCCCATCCCTAACAATTCAACACCCTTTTAAAATTTCATAGTCTCCTTCCAAATCCACCTTCAGTGTCATAGAAGAATTCTAAACCATAACATTTTCCTAATTCAGGATCACTCAACAAAATCAGGGCCTATTAAGATATTTTGGGTAAATTTTGTTTGCTTCCATCCTAAGAAGCCTATACTGAGTGTTTTGTTTGGAGGAACAGCAAATTATGCTCAGAGACTAAGATGTCTTTGCCAATATTTTATTTAACACAAGTTCACTGTGGGAATTATCAAGATTTCTCAAGCCAGTAGCATGCAGGATAATGTCTCTTAATTGGCCAATAAAGAAATAACATACTCCAAACCAATGGTAGATTAATTACACTATTATTTCAGGCAAGGGGAAATGAAGGAATAAAATCCAAATTTAGTTTGAGGTGTACCCTTAGATGAGTTGGGGAAAACGTTAAGTCCCTTTTTGCTGGAGCACGTTGCTAGGGAACGGGGATGTTTGGCAAGATGACCTTCCTGGGGCTGCTGCTTGGCTTTCGCCACTGCCAGTCAAAGAGTGGCCTTTACTAAGGCGGGAGCTAATGCCCCAAGGTGTTACGAGAGCTATTTAGATCAGCAGAGTGTGGCCTTGCCCAGACTGAACATCCTCAGAGAGTCCTCACAAACTCTGGATATTTAGAAACCAGTCCCCTGGCCATGGCTGCTTCTTTATATGTTCTTATTGATAGGCCCCCAGCAGCACCCTGAGCAGTTGAGCTACTGAGTGCTTCTCGGCAACCACAGATGTGGATGATGACATCTGGACACACAATTTCACTTTTATATCAAAAGAATAACTTCATTCTGAAAACACCTTTACTCTTCAAAACAATTTCATTTTTGTCACAAACAAGTGGATTTGAAATCATCCAACCACTACACAACACTAAGCAACAAAGGATTGGCCATCAAGGGGCAAAGCTCCGGAAGGCTGTGTGACCGTTTCCAGGTCAAGCATACGGCACGGGCTTTCCCTTACCTGTCTCCTCACCTCCCAAGGAGAGATGCATGTATCCATCACTAGTGAATTTGGCAAGGTCCCCTCCTTGCAAGCACTATAGGATGGACCAAATTCCCTTTGCCTGGAATGCTTTTCTCTCACTTCAGTCATGTTGTTGCCCACGTTATCACTCATGTATCAGAGTGGCCTCCCCTGACCACCCTACACAAACTAACCCACCAACACCAACACTCTCTCCGATGTATTACCCGGCGTTCTTCTTCCTCATAACCATGACTTGATGCATATGTTTTTTGGTTGCTTTTCTGCAATTAGAATGTTAGCTCCTTAGGGGGAGGATTTTGCATTTTTTGTTCAATGTGATATCCCCCAAGACCTGGAACAATGTCAGGATGTTATTCAATTATAAATTTTAAATTTTTTTAGATTTTAATTATGCATTATAAATTATACTTTAATTATAAATTATGAATTAAAATAGGACACCTCTGAGATATTTGTTTTATGAAATCAATTAATGAATGGTAAGAGGCCTTTGCCTAGAGTTTCAGAAAAGGTTTAGGCCATTTATTAAACTTTTTTGGTGTGTGGCCCTCAAATTTTGTGTTTGGCCCAGAGGCAAGGCACTACACCATAGGATCTGGGGGACTTCCTTCAGGCTACGGGAAAGTGTAGGGTTGGTAAGTGATGGGTGAGAGGATAAAACCTCCACTCACTGTGGCCTGATTAGAGATTTAAAGTTCTTAGTCTGCCTTTGAAACACTCCAGAGAATGGCTCGACTCTACTTTCCAGTGTTCTCTCTCGGGGCAAACATACACTCTCAGCCAAAGCGAGCTATTTTCTACTAGGTGTGTTCACCCCAGCCACTGCGCTCTGTTTATGATATTTCATTTGTCCCCAAAATGTTCTTTCTACCTTCCCATCCTTCCAGGCATCCCTTGCCCGTTGCCACCTCACCACCCTTCGAGGCCTCTTACAGGAATCATCCTTCCATGAAGCTCTTCTTCACATACCCATCATCACAATGACCACCACTGCCCTGGCTGGAAGGGACCGCTTCTCCTCCTTGTCACTGCTTAAGACCTCCATCTCCTCCACTGCAGTATCTCTCCTTACTGTATATTTGAAGGTTTTGGTTGTTTGTTTTGGTTATTGTTTGCTTACTTGTTTGTTTTTGTATAAGCCTTAGCTTCTCTATTAGACCAAGCATCAGTTTCCCTTGTTTTTACTAATCTGTCTCCACCCAGCCCACACGCCCAGAGTGTTCCTTGTTCACAGTCATTCTCAACCCCAGGGCACGCATCCCAAGGTGGGGAGGGGTGGAAATGGGGGCAGCGATATCTGAGGTTGCGGTGGGGGAGAATGTACATAGGCTGAACAAGTACCCCTCCTCTTGCTCCCCTCCAACCTGCAATTTCTGGCCTCTCAAATGACCTCCCATGCTTAAGATTTTCCATATTAGGCTAGAAACGGCTTGTGTGTTATTCACCGTTGCATCCCCTACAGTGTCTAGCACAGAGCCTTGAACTTACTGGGTGCCGAACAAGTGTTTGACAAATGAATGAATGAATGCATCCATGCGAAACCTTTCTGTGTCCTTGCACCTAGCACCTCCCTGATCCCAGACTTGAAACACACATCCTTAAGGCAGGCTATAAGCCACCTTCATCTTTAATCCTTATCCCCTTCCATAGCCGCCCACACCCTCTGACCAGGCATTTATCTCAGGGCACAAAATGCCATTTGCCTGCTGATCAAAGGCTGTGAGAATGGCAGCATGAGCAGAACGGCAGCTGCGCTCAGATCCTGCCCACACCCTTCCTGTTTGCAGCAGCCCACCCCAAGGAGCTATTATGTTTTCAGCAGGCTAAGCGGAGCCCCTCCTCCACCACCTCCTTCCCTGGTCCTTGCAGACACTCTGTGGGTCTGAAGTGGCAGCCCCTCACCCTTGGAGCCTGCTTTCAGCGTTTCATTGTCCCCAGGCAAGGCGCAGATAGCAGGCCAGACCTCTTTTCCCCTTTCCTGGGACACTGATAAGGCAATGAAAATAGTTCTCTATTTTCCTGCACAAAAGCTGACTTAGAAGAATGGGTGGAGCATAAATGATAACCGGCCAGAATTTGTTGGTTTTTGAAAAGAAACGTGGTGGGGAGGGGTTGGGGGAAGACAGAAAGCTTTGAGTTTTTGCTCTGGGTTGTAAGTCAGGCACCTTCCAATGACAATGCCCCCTTTCCAGCTTTGGAGCCTCATTTCACTTCTGTAATGGAAAACTCTGCCCTCAGGTCAGAGGGCCACAATGTCTCCTCCTGAGGCTGGCTGGGCCACCTGGGAGCCTCTTGGGTGACCCACTTAACCAGACTGCAGCCTACTCATCAAAATTCAGGGAGAGAGCAAAAGACCACGGAATACCTTTTTTGCATTGAACACATTCCAATGAGGTTTCTTACACTTTTGAACCTCTCAAACGGTCCATTGGTTCTCAAGATCCGTGTGCATTAACATGGGGAGCTTCATCAACTCCACACAATCTCAGTTTATCCCAAGTGAACCTGGTCAGAGGCCCTTTAAATAAACAAAACTATCTGGAGTTTCCAAGTTATTTTGCAAGATGAATCCTTCCAAGATGTAGATGGTGTTTGGTGACTGCTGAGGTGAAGAAATGGGGTGAAAAAATGGAGGATCACCATTTCTACCTGGAACTTTAAAAAAATGAGATGGAAGAGAGAAATAAATAGGACTTTAAAAGTGTTTTCTGTTGGGAGTACACTGACCTGACACTGGTGGTGCTGGTCTCGCTCTGCCACCGCTTACTCTGGAACCTGGTGCAATTAACAGAATCTGCAGGTTTCATCTTTTTTTTGTTTTGTTTTGTTTTTGTTTTCTGTGAAGCCAATTCAAGGGAATTCGTGTTTTGGGGTGAAGGTCCAATACTGGTAGTGTTTTTTAAAGCAACCAAAATGGTTCTAATGTACAGTCAAGGTGCAGAATCAGTGAGCAAGATAATCTCTAAGGCAACTGCTGGTTCTAAAATGTATGGTTTTGTAATTTAGGGTCCGTGTTTCTTTGTTGTTTTTTTTTTTAGATACAGCTGACATATAACATTATATTAGTTTTAGGCGTGTAATGTAATGATTCGATATTTGTGTATATTACAAAATGATCACCAAAATAAGTCTAGTTAACATCCATCACCACCAAGTTTCTCTAGTAATCCTTCTCTCATTTACCTAAAGACTTGATTCACAGCTCCTTACTGCCCCCAGGTCTTTCTGAAATGGTGGAAAAAGAAAATTTGGCAAAAAAAAAAAAAGAAAAAAGAAATCTGCTCTGTAGAGCAAAATCCCAGTTTTTGGAAAGGATTCTATTCACTACATAGGCCAACTGCCAAAGGATGCTCTCTTCAGCATCCTCACCGTACAGCCATCCAGGATCTGACTATACATTCAGTGATGGAGTTCACTCTCTCACAAGGTGTCTCATTCCAGTCGTGATCTATTTTAATTAAAATCCAATTGAGGGCTTCCCTGGTGGCGCAGTGGTTGAGAGTCCGCCTGCCGATGCAGGGGACATGGGTTCGTGCCCCAGTCCGGGAAGATCCCACATGCCGTGGAGCGGCTGGGCCCGTGAGCCTGCGTGTCCGGAGCCTGTGCTCCGCAACGGGAGAGGCCACAGCAGTGAGAGGCCCGCGTACCGCAAAAAAAAAAAAAAAAAAAAAATCCAATTGAAGTCAAATACCAAATTAGAAGCACTGTGAGTAATAGCACAGCCCCAAAGGAAACATCAGCCATGGCAGAAGGAGAGGAGAAACACAAACTGGGGAGGAAGATTATAGAACGGGTAACAGTGGTCTGAGATATTTATACTTTTCCCTTAGAATCACTTTTTTTTTTTAACATCTTTATTGTAGTATAATTGCTTTACAATGGTGTGTTAGTTTCTGCTTTATAACAAATTGAATCAGCTGTACACTTTCAGAACTCCACATTCACATGGCCTTTGCATGTCCCCACTTAAAGAATGAATATTCCTATTCAGCAACTTGTGCTGTTAGACACAAACCGCTTCCTAAAGTGAGATTTTTTTTAAAAAAGAAAATAAGCAATTTGTTCTTTGAAGCTCCAACTATTTGGGAAAAATTACCTCACTTTTGTGTTCCAGTTATTTAAATGGTATGGATAAGTTGGGAGTATTATGATTATCCCTGCTCCCCACAAATTCTGGACTTTTAGGAAAACTGATTAGAAATATGTGTAACAATTATACCAAAACCACTGGAGTCACAGAATAACATTTTAAATCTGATGCTTCAAAACAAAGTTTTCACCCAAGATACTTTAGGTGAATAATGTAGATAAAGAAAGATAAGAACTTATTGAGGGTTGAAATCAAAGCAATTTGCTCTCTGGAATTAATTCCAGTTCTTAATGCATGGATTTTACTCCTTGAGCTTGCTGTATTAACCAAAATAAAGATATTCCATGCACATACTGAGTTTTCAGTATAAACCAAGATAGGTTTATTTTCAGGTGTAATTGGTAGCGCTCTGAAATGATTATATTTTTCAGAATGGGAAAGAATAATAGTAATAATAGCAAATATTTATCAAGCACTCATCATAGGCCTGGGACTGTGCTAAGAGCTTTATACCTATTATCTCATTTAAAGAAATAGTCTTGATTTGCTTTATCTGAAACCGACTCCCAGGTACTATAAAATCGAATCATCACCCACCTAGATTTCCAGAAGCATTACATTTATGTGCACTTTAAACTTCTCTGAGTTCTTCCATATCCATAATCTTTTTAAGATACGTGGTAGATAGGGTAGATGCTGATAAAACTAAGAATGTGTTGGTGGAGTTGCCTAAGGACAACCAAATAAGGAGCAGCAGAGCTAAAAATAGAAGCTAAGTTCTGCTCTGTCTTCTATCTTTATAAAATGAGAAAAACTTGCAAGTTGTTTTCAAATTTCTTTCTAGTTTCAAAATCCCCACCCTATGTTTTTGCCCAAGACTAAGAGGTAATCAGCTTTATAACTTCCAGAACATTTAGAAAATAGTCCTGTGTTTATCATCTTAAAGTCAAATCAAAGCTCATCTCCTCTCCATTTTCACAGATGTGGAGATGGGTTCTAACTTTGGAAATGCATGCAGAATGAAGTAAGTCAGAAAGAGAAAAACAAATATCATATATTAATGCATATATGTGGAATCTAGAAAAATGGTACAGATGAACCTATTTGCAGGGCAGGAATAGAGACTCAGACGTAGAGAAGGGACGTGTGGACACAGGTGGGGCCTGGTGCAGGGAGGGTGGGATGAACTGGGAGATTGGGATTGAAGTCTGTGCACATAGCTAGTGGGAACTGGCTGTATAGAGCAGGAGCTCAGCTCGGTGCCCTGTGATGACCTCGATGGGTGGGATGGGGGGTGGGAGGGAGGTCCAAGAGGGAGGGGATATATGTATAGATATAGCTGATTCACTTTGTTGTAAAGCAGAAACTAACACAACATTGTAAAGCAACTATACCCCAATTTAAAAAAAGAAAAAGAAAAAGAAATGCACTTTAATCTAACCCAACTAGTATGGTTCCATGATGGTGGCAGTTTTAACAGAGAAGTGAGCTAGAGTTCCTAAGAATCCTAACTCTCCCTTGGAAGGATGAAGAAATGAGATAATTCCAGCTGGGAGAAACAGGGAAGTTGTCGCCGAATCCAGTAAATATGAACCATGTATGCAGGGGCTGGTTTCCAGCAGGATAAATAAAAGTAATTTTTGCAGGGCAAGCTCAGTGAGTTTTGGGAACTATAGCACAGAAGCAGATGCTAATGGAGCAGCTTCATTTACGTATTTGTTCTACATTATTCTTAGTGTCTCTCTAGTGCTCAGCCCAAAGATTAGAGTCAATGTGTTTTTGTGTTTTTTTAATGACTGAATGAACAAGTAAATAAGAAATTATTAAATCAATAGTGTAATAAATGTATCTATTCACCTGCTCAACAAATATTTATTGAATATAACTCTGGACACAGTCACTACCCATGTAGAGTTTATAATTTAATGAGAGGAGTTTGTAACTTAATACATTAAACAACTAACCACCCAATTAATGTGTGATTCCAACGGTGGTTTTTTTCCCATCTACACTGGGAACGTCCCTCTCTCTCACACGTGCTTTCAAGTCATCCAGTTGACTACTTCTCCATGAGCCAACAGCTCCTTCATGCCCCACCATGGGCCACCTGGCTGCTATTTACTGAGGACCCCTGTAAAATTCTGCTTCCTCCTCAAGGGCCCATGGGGAGGGCTTCAGAGTACAAGGCAGTTCTCACCTCCATTTGCTGGCCCATCTCTTTCTTTCTCTATAACCTCACCACCCAAAGTTGTATGGACATGTAAATGTCACTGAATAGTTGTGCAATATTAAGGGGAATCACAAAATATGAAGGAAGAAATGTCAAACTATATGCTAAATACAGCATCATATCTCAAGGGGGGAATACCCCCAAAGTGAAACCCTACGTAAGGGAATAAATTTGCTCTGAACAACATTCTCTGGGCTCAGCTGGTCCTCCCTTTCTCTCTGAGAGCACCTTTTTTGAGTCTCCAGCTACCTTTTGGGAAACTCCAGCTTAGATTGGTCAAATGTTTTTATTAATATTACATTTAGAAAACAGCAATAGTCATACAAAAGAAATAGTGCGTATAAAAAAAATGCATTGTCTTCATTCATGGTGGCTTAGGAAAGAGGGCAGTAGAGACTGTAGGGCAGCTCTAGCCATCACCATCCCCCCAGCCACCCGTGGAGCTGCCCCTGGATGGATCATTTCCCCCTGGGGATGGGGGAGGGGGGAAACCTTCCAAGACTAATTCCACAAAGGACTATTGGAGATGACAGGAATCTCTAGACAGTAATCGTACTTTTAATATGCTACCCCCCAAATAGGGAGTGGGCAAAAGGGTTTCCTATTGCTCTATCAGAATAGTCCCTGGCCCCTTTCTGGAAGAAAAAGTGAGTAAATGTTGCAGGTGGCCAAGAGGGGTCACCAGGGAGTGGCCAGCATCAGAAGCCCCAGGACAGGAAGGTTCTACCTGGAAGCAAGAGTGCAGGCAGGAAGTTCAATTAGCTTTATGTCAGCAAGCCTTTCCTGAGCACCTACTAAGTGCAGGCCTGTGCTGAGGCCATGGATCACGGAGGTGGGTGAGCAGCATGCAACGATGAGAGATCATGCAGGCTCTGGGAGAGTTTATGCAGATGAGGGAGCAACTGAGGCAAGGATCCATCCCAGAGGAACCCACTCCTGAACCAGGAAGGATGGAACAAGGGTGCAGCGTCAGTTAGACAGGCTAGGAATTCCAGCTTTTGCAAGAAGAAACAATTAAGCAGGCAGTTCCAGAGATCAGTCACAACTCAGGGGCAGGGGGCTGTGCACTGGGCAGGGCTTATGACCTGCTGCTATATGGGGAAGCTGGAGGGAAGGCAGAAAAGGCAGGGCGGCTTGCCCCTGACTCACACAGGGATGGGGTGAGCCCTTCCCAGACACGCCAAACCCTGGGAGCTAGTGCATTCTTAGGTTTCCTTCTTGCCCTCTGCTGGCCTCAGACCTCAGGAGCCCCTGAAGGCCTGGTCACCGACTGAAGTGCCACAGGCGCTGAGGCCCCTGGCTCCACTGCTCGGGGGGACCCTGCCCTTGACCACATTCTCCCCAGGGCCCCGGTGGCTGCTTTCTCCAGCCTTACCTTTGTTTTCCTAGCCTGTTCCTCCCTGGGCTTGTTTGTGTAAGAAAACCTCTCTCCCTGTTTCCTGTGTCTCTGTCACTTCCTCCCATTGCCATTCTACACTGTGGCACTGAGGGCCATTGTTTTTCTTTCTAACCATATTCTAGTCTCTGGGAACTGGCCAGTAGGTGCACAGCAGTGGAAGAAGGCAGGTCTGCCGGGGCTATTTCAGAACCACTCTCAAGTGCCAGAATATCACAGAAAACCGGCGGGAGCAGTGTGTGCTTGTCAGCTAGGGAAGGAAGAAACTCAATATCAGGAGACAGCCCCTTGCCAATTAATCCTCAGACATTATCTAAACGAAGGCTTGTTCCCAGGAGCGAAGACTGGAGATGTCTGATAGTGCTGATAACCATCTTTGCGAAAGGAAGCTGTGACTGTCCCATTTGCTTTCTGGTTTTTTGACATGTTCTTACTGCTTTTAAATTAACTAAAAAATCAACTGAGCTGTACTGAAAGGGGAGCTAAACAAGAGATCTGAAACCAAGCACAGGACGCAGGGATGCCGAATGAAACCCACTTAGGAATGGATTTCCTTGTGGTTCTATTCAGTGCTCCAGCCCGTTATCCTTTTTGATCAGCCCACTATTCACCCAACCTGTATTGTAGCGTAAGGTAAACCACTTCATGTTTTCCTGGCAGAGTTTGAATCAGGCAGGTTCTCACAGGGGCTCAGATCCTGGGTTGTTTTCCTGAGCACAGGGAGAGGGAACTGGAAAAGTAGCTGGCCTGGGGAAAGAGAAATGTGATGTCGTTTTATTTACCATGGAAATGCCAATGCTGGGCTTATGTTGATTTCCAAATATAAGTGGGAAGAAACTGTGGTCCATATGCCATTGAAGGACTAAGCAACACACTGGCTTAGTTTTCTAACCCTGGGCATTTTTTTAAGCGCAATTCCAATAAAGTGAACTGAGCAAGATTTGACATCGGGACTTCAGCTTGGTTTTTCATAAGAAATGTATCGAAAAACACATTTATTTTGTTGACTGTCGCCTAGTAGAAGTATGTGGGTCTATTTTGGTAGCATTTGTTCCATGGAACTTTCATGGTTTTTGCCAGTTCCTTTCATTACACTTTTCCCACCAGTTATGACACTAAGGGTCACTCATCAAAGAGATTTTGTTTATTTCAAGTTTTAAAGGGGAACGTGGTTGCCAGGAGCATGTAAACTTCCAGGTTTCTGTTAGAAGAGTAGAAAGTTGTAAAGTACCAATGTAATAGAAACATCAAATTCCTTTATTTCAAATAAAGACGTGTTTTTCATTAAAGGATTAAGGCATGCCCTGTGCCACCCCCATACTGCAAAGCTGCTGATCTTGGAACACATTTTAAATACTGAGCCCGTCTCCATTTATAATTCCAGAAAACAGTGGTCCCTCCTACTTAGGACCAGGAGCAAATTTAAGTTGTAAAATCTTTTTCAGGGACCTCTTCCCCCAAAATCAGATTAGTCAAAGTCATTTTAGAGGAGACATTCTCTTAAAAATGGAGGGGTATTCTTTTTTTTTTTTAATGGAGGGAAATTTCCTTTTCAAAGGAGGGTATTTTTCAAAGATTCTTTTATTGCTGGGGTTAAATCATTGCTCTATACTTGGGTTTAAAAAAAAAACCTCTAGGGCTTCCCTGGTGGCGCAGTGGTTGAGAGTCCGCCTGCCGATGCAGGGGACGCGGGTTCGTGCCCCGGTCCGGGAGGATCCCACATGCCGCGGAGCAGCTGGGCCCGTGAGCCATGGCCGCTGAGCCTGCGCGTCCGGAGCCTGTGCTCCGCAACGGGAGAGGCCACAACAGTGAGAGGCCCGCGTACCGCAAAAAACAAACAAACAAACAAAAAACCTCTAGAACATACTGAAATATTTAAGGATTAAATGAAATGATTTTTGAGCTGTGCTTCAAAATAAAAAGAGAGGTGAGTTGGGGAGCTTTATATGAAACAAGACTGATGAGGAGTTAATGATGTCTGGAGGTGATGGGTAAAGCAAGGTTCGTTATAGTAATCTATTTTTGCATGTTTCAACTCATCTATAATAATAATGTACAAAATAAAAAAGAACAATGGTGGCAAAAATAAATATATTTTCCAGTATAGAGAATTAACTGGTATAATTTCTTCATTTAGCTTCTCTAATTAAGTAACACTTTACTAGCATGGCACTCTGAGGCTGTCTTCTCAAAGAGGTCAGACTTGTTGAAACTGTTGGAAATTCGGAAATCTGAGCAGGTACCTCATTTTTCAGGTGTCCAGTAAAAGAAATGCAAATCATGTAACTGCTTGCAAGTGATTTGACATTATTAACTCAGTTATAATAACTCATTTAATAATAACTGTTCAGTCTAAACAATTTCCAATTCGGAACCTCCACTTGCTCCTTCTTAAGCTTGAGGTGGTCAATTCCTTCAAAAGTATTCCTTAGAGGTCTCTGGTGACAATATTTGAGGAGTCAATTATTTTCATCATTTGACATATTTCTAGATAGAATGAGATTTATAAGGAAAGTCTGAGAAATAGGAGTACTGGTGAATAAATCTGAGAAATGGGTTTTTCAATCTCTGGTTCTAGAGCAAGCAAATACACAGAAGCTTAGCTAGAAGTGTTCCAGAATTTGCTTCATTGGGAGGAGATCCTCATACGAAAAGATAAAACTTCCTTAGCATGTGAAAGAGAAAGGGCCGTTTTACTTCCATTGATAATAATGCTTGATCCATGCAAATCTGTATTTTCTAGGACTACATCTCAGGCTCATGTCAGTGTTCCTTCTCTGTACTTCTGAGAACAGAGTCTCGTGTATCAAGATTTTTCCATCACAGTTTTGCCAATCAGTTATCACATCTCCTCCCTGGAATATTTCATTTTCCTCAGTTTATCTATTTTACCCAAATTACATTTATATATAAATATGCAACAAAAACATTAAATAATGAATCACTGGGACTTCCCTGGTGGTGCAGTGGTTAGGAACCCACCTGACAATGCAGGGCACACGGGTTCGAGCCCTGGTCCGGGAGGATCCCACATGCTGCAGAGCAACTAAGCTCGTGCGCCACAACTACTGAGCCTGCGCTCTAGAGCCCGCGAACCACAACTGCTGAGCCTGCATGCCACGATTACTGAAGCCCGCGCGCCTAGAGCCCATGCTCCGCAACAAAGAAGCCCACGGTTGCCCACGCCACGGCAATGAGAAGCCCGCGCACCACAACGAACAGTAGCCCCCGCTCGCTGCAACTAGAGAAAGCCCCCAGCGCAGCAACGAAGACCCAACACAGCCAAAAATAAATACATAAACAAATAAATTTTTAAAAAATAAATAAAATCTTAAAAAAAAAAAGAATCACTGAGATAATGCTTTCATTGTCAAAGTGTCCTACGACGAGATCCTCAAAACTTCCATAGCCAGCAAGCAGACTACATATGAAAGTAAGTTAGGATCCTGGCCCAGAGATCCATTTCTTTATGTAGCCCAGATGAGAAGCAGATAACATAGCCCAATATTTTTGTAATCAAACATTTATGGTATTTAGAGTTTGCCCTCCCAGAGGAGATTCAACAACCAGCCTTTGGCGTTGCACAGGGAAATACGTCACTTTGGCGTGCGCGGTAGTTATATTTCAGGCTATCAGAGAGACAGACTGTCCACTAAACTGAGGCGAAATAGAAAACAATCCCTACCTCTGTGCGGGTTAAATAAAGATCACAAGTTACAACAGTCGGCCTCAAAGGGTAGAAGGGGCCTCTCCCCAGACACTCATTCTACTTATCTGGGGTCTTAATCCCAGTCTGCACCTTTTGATCAGGCAGCCCCCAGACCACAGATGACTTATCAAAGGGGCTGGAATTTGCACTGTGCCCCATGCACCCCATCTTACTGGCCACTTGTAGGCTGGATTATGGGACTAACACTTCAACAGTCACAAGTGGAGGCCTGGGGGTTGCTCACGCTGTCCATCACAGGCGAGGTGCCACGAGTCAAGTGGGAGGTCAAGCAGAACATGCCAGAAGCCCTCCCGCAGCCTCCGAGGCTCTTCCCAGCTCTCCGTGTTAACAGAAACATCCTTCCTCACTACACAGCAGCAGGCTCATTTTTCTTTTGAATGTAGGAACAAAACCCAGGTTCTGGACCTTCCTTCCCTTTTACACATCCTTTCCTTTTCAGGGTGGTCCTGCTGTCTCACTGGCTTTCCACTTCACCCCAGGAGGCGGCTCCCACCTGTTCTGCCAGCCGGCTGAGTCCTTCTAATCTTCCCGTCTGCCTGATTTCTGTTATCAGCCTCCAGGCCTGCTGTCTCCTAGGGTCTGTCTTTAGGGACAGCAATAGCCCCCAGGCCTTCAACTCGCTTCCAAGGTAAGTTGGACTATTACTAGGATTGATTAGTGCTCTGTTCCCAATCAGATTTCCCCATCACATGTGCCCCAAACCCCAATTCAGAGCCAGCCTTAGCTAAAAATGATGAAACAAGGAGATACATAAACCTTTGGTGGCCCCCTCCCCCTGCCCTCAAACTAACTCCTGGACTAGCAGAAGTCCCTCACTGTAATCCCCCACCTTGTCCTGCCATCCTCGCATAGTTTCTTCTCTAAAACGTTCTTTTCCACCTTCCAAAGCATCAAAATTTAGTTCCCCTGCATTACATTTTTCCCTGTCCCATCCCAGTGAATTATTCTCTGGAGAACAGGTTTCGAACAAGTTAATTAGTATTAACTAACACAAAGATGTGATACACCTTCAAAGGCTGAATGTGTGATACCTTCTGAAAACATTTTAATAGTGACTTAAACAAAAGAAATGTTTTTAATGCCAGAATTTTTAAGTACCCAGGGAGATGACTGGCCCAAGAAATATTTATACAGGGGGAAAGGGTCATTTCCTATCATCTCTTTTCATAGAACACAGCCAGCCCTTACTCTGTAACGCTGATCGTGATTCATTTCCTATCAGCTTTTCCCAAGCTGGAACTCACACTTCCAGATCTAGATGGCTGTCATTAATGCTTCTGCTGGCCATTCAGGTGGCAGATGCAATGGAAAGAGCCTCTGCTTTGGAACCAGACAGACTTGGCTTCCAGGCCAAGTCCACTACCTTCTAGGCTGGTGACCTTAACAAGTTATTAACTTCTTTGAGCCCTCAGTTTCCTCATCTGTAAAATGGGAGTTCATCACCTACTTCTAAGTGGCTGAACAAACTGAGTGAGACGACATGTGTAACTGTTTAATGCAGCAAGCTGCCTTTAAAGCTAGTTACCAGCAGTTCTTTGAATCATGGTTCTTGAACATAAATATAGTCTGACAAGGGCAGTAAATATGGGTTAATTTCCTCATCATTTATTTTTCTCTAATAACTGCTTCATTCAATGCTGCAGAACTAGCATAACAGCTACCTGTTGACTTTAGATGCTAGAAAACTCAAGGAGATATTAAGATCATTTGAAATCCAGCTTTGGGCTATTCTAGACTCCTTAGTGGTATATTGTGGGGGGCTTAAAAGCAGGTGGAAAAGCTGTGGTAAGTGAAACAACTGAACGTCTTGATTCTTCCTACTGAGGAGAGGAATTGCCTCCACGTTCAAATTTTGAATATAAAGGCTAGTATAGCTTCTAAACAATACGAACATTGGACTTTCCAACCTGTCCCTTGAGAACAGTCACTATAAAATGATAAGTCTCACAGTGAAGTCTTCTCAGATAACAAACCTAAAATTTCCCTGCTTCTTGACAATTCCAGAGGATCTTAAAATATCCATGAATGCTCAATCTGGTGAAATGTCCTATTTCTATATAAAAATAGTTATCTAAGCACGCCTTAGGAAACGATAACATTTACTGATTCTTTAAGCATCTCAGGAAGGGAAATCTATTTGACTAAAGTTGTCACTTACTCTTACACCAGGGATGCTCTCTCCTCACGGAGTCAGCGTCTCACAGCCTAACAGATTCCTCTTTAAGTCGGTTTGTGCTTTCACATAGAAGATAAAACTTTTCTGCTTCCTGGGCTGGGAAAGGCGATGCCAACATTTTCCTTATTTCACATTGAGTCACTGTTGTGAATCTGTAGCAAGTTACTTTACTTGCTTAGAAAGTTTAAAATAACAGTAAAAAAAAAGGTGGCTAATATTTATTACCCCTGATTCAGGGTTGAGGCTTCAAAGGCTCCAGGAGATTCCGGATGTGTTTGAAGTAGCCTAGGTATTGGTGGCAGAATTGAGACTCAAGCCCAGGAGGATCTAGTACCACTTGATGTACTAAGGTCAGCAGCACAGACTGGCCCGTGGGAGCGCGTCAGCTTTGTGTCGTTCACTTCACCTGAACCCCAGCCAGGTGTCCTTCCAGAGTGTGCTGTTGTCACCAGTGGTGCCAAGTGAGAGACAGAGCAGCACGCATAGCCCCTGTCCGAACCAGCCTGCCAGAGGGTACACACTCCAGGGCTGAGGCAGCTCCGCTGACTCTGTTTCTCTGTCCTTTTAGAACCCCGGAAGTCCCCTCTGTGCTTCAGTTGAAAACAACTAACATGTCTAATTCAGAGTTTACCTTCCCCATGTATCTAAATACGCTCCCCCTTCAGACTTTAGTCACCTTTGGTAAACCCTTCACACCTCTTTGACCTCACTCAAGAAATCAAGTAACTCTTACTTTAGAAGGTTTTCACCATCCATTCTTTCATTTCCACCCAGGCATCCAATTTCCTGTGCAGTAGGGCTTCAGGTTACCTTTCCAGTCTCATCTTCCACTTGTCTTGTAGCAGCATTTCCCAACCTTTGTCATTCATGGCACATCTTGAAAATGATAATATTTGCCTAGCACTCTAAGGTGAATGGTCAGAGCAGGTCATGGCTGGAGCTGGCTGCTGTCAGAGCCCCAGCCCCCTCCAGGTCACCCCAAAGCCTGTGGGGATCAATCTCACCCACCTGTTCCCGGCCAAGCCACACCCTCGTGCTTCACTCCGGTGAGTCTTTCTGGTTGTGCTGCTCTGTAAGCCCACAGGAATCCTCCCTCCATTTCAAGGTTGTCAATTCTTACTGCTATCTAAAAGCCTTATTCATTATCACCTCAGCATCTTTGCTTTCGCATTTCCTACACTCCCCACTTCATTCCTCAAAGCCCCAAACACCCTCTGATAAGCCACGGGACTGTCTATATCTTCCAAGAACTCTCCGCCACCAGTGGGATTCCCAGCGCTTGTCCTCAGGAGCAGTCACTCGGCATTGAATGGTAATCTACCTTACATTATCACCGCATGTCACATGAGATTACATGTTGCAAGGCCATGGCTCCAAAAGCTCGACAGTTTTAGAAGGCACTGCCAGCACAGCTGCCTTTTGGGGGCATAGGCAGTTAAAGAATTCACACCAGAGTAGCTAAAGCGGGAGAAGAGAATGGTCAATACCAAGCAGTGGCCAAGAGACTCCTGAAAACGACCTGTGAGGCATTCCTGGGGACTTCCACACAATCTGCCAGTGCCATGTGCTTCCACAAAGAAGAATTGACCACAGCGGTGATGGAGACATTGTTTCCAGCTGGGATGGCCGGGAGACATTGTTTCCAGCTGGGATGGCCGGGAGACATTGTTTCCAGCTGGGATGGCTGGGAAACATGGGACACAGAGGAGACTGCACTTCTCAAAATCAGAAAGCATAGCTCATATTTTAGGGAGTGTGTATGCAACGAATATACAAAGAATCAATATTGCTTCAAACTAATTATAATTGAACTGGGAGAGAGCCTTTATCAATTAATATTTTCAGTGGTAAGAAACACAACTTGTGCCTAACTTAAGCAAAAAAAAAAGAGTTTTCTGAAAAACTATGGGGCAGCTCACAGACTGGAAGGGAAAACTAAACGTTCAGGTCTGAGAAAGGGCAGGAAACAGGTTAGCGAGAATATTCTACTCGGGAGCTGGCAGACTGCCTTGGACACTGCCACCACTCCAGTGGCCTTCAATGCCTGGGTGTCTGTCTGCACAAGATCCCAGTTCCCAGGAGACAAACACTGTCTGGCCTAGACTCAGTCATATGTGCCAGGCTGAGGTCAGGGCAGAGGCACAGCAAAGACACATGGAATGGAGAAAGGGTGTTTCCCCAAGGAGGAGATGATGAACAGAAAAGGAAAAAAAAGGTAATAATTGACTCCACAATGCCCAATAGCTTTTTGTATCTAATTGACTCCTTGATTCACCAGTAACATTTCATCTAACTTTATAGCTGATAAAATGATTTTCACATTTGTTACCTAATCTCATTTAAAAACTCCTGAACTAAGTTTTATGTTCTTCTTTTAGACATGAGAAAACTGGGTCTCTAAGAAAAGATGTCACTTATACAGAACTGAAATCCAGATCTTCTAAGTACAAACTCCAATCTCTTTCCATTATATAACACTATATTCCCTTTAAAATAAATTTTAAAAAATGAAGTGACATTTTGGAATCAGGTCTGACTCAATTTGGACTCAGTGTATGCAGTATTTTTCCAAAATACAAAAGTTCTATAATAATATGAACAAATAATAACCACTGGATGCTACTTCTAGATCTATCATATGCTAGATTTTACTCAATTAAAATAAATTCAATAAATCTACTTAAGTGCATGGAATGTGTTCCAGATGCTAGGGAATCAAATATACATGAGATGTTCTCAAAGAGTACAAATTAGATCATCTAAATAAATAGAAGCAGACATCTAAAAAAATAAGTACAATAGAGATGTTTTAGGAACATTGTATCTTAATTGCCTATTTGCTTATATTCCCTAAACACCAAGCTTCCTGGAGTCAGAGACCCTGTTTTTTGCACTCCCAGCACTAATCATGGAGTCTGGGATAGTGTAGATTCTCGATTCATACTCAGAAAATAAATTCATGAAAAAAAAGATAAATGTAATGGAAACTCAGTTGAAACAGAATATTTTGATTTCTGCATTAAGAAAAGCTACATTTTCTACAAATAAGAAATGCTGGAGAGGGTGTGGAGAAAAGGGAACCCTCTTACACTGTCAGTGCGAATGTAAATTGGTGCAGCCACTATGGAAAACACTATGAAGGTTCCTCAAAAAACTAAAAATCGAGTTGCCATATGATCCGGCAATTCCACTCCTGGGTGTATACCCAGACAAAACTATAATTCGAAAAAATACATGCACCGTTATGTTCACAGCAGCACTATTTACAATAGCCAAGACACTGAAACAACCTAAATGTTCACCGACAGATGAATGGATAAAGATGTGGTATATATATACAATGGAATATAACTCAACCATAAAAAAATGAAATAATGCCATTTGCAGCTGCATGGATGGACCTAGAGATTATCATACTAAGTCAAGTAAGTCAGAAAGAGAAAGACAAATACCATACGATATCACTTACATGTGGAATCCAAAATACAACACAAATGAATATACCTATGAAACAGAAACAGACTCGCAGACATAAAGAACAGACTTGTGGTTGCCAAGGGGGAAGAGGGATAGGAGAGAGAAGTATTAGGAGTTTGAGACTAGTAGATGCAAACTATTATATATAGGATAGATAAACAACAAAGTCCTACTGTATAACACAGGGAACTATATTCAGTATTCTATGATAAACCATAATGGAAAAGAAGATGAAAAAGAATATATATATATATATATATATATATATGTATGTATAACTGGGTCACTTTGCTGTACAGCAGAAATTAACACAACATTGTAAATCAACTATACTTCAATAAAAATTTTTTAAATTAAAAAAAAAGAACAGCTACATTTTGACAAATGGTAGGATGAGTTTAAAGAATTAGTGAAAACAACTTGTCTGTAGGCTGGAGTTTGCTGTGTAAGTGAGTGTTCTTTGTCATGTTCATGACTAGAAGGGCCTTAGCATCATCAGAGGAATGCTCTTTGTCCTATAGAGAGTAATTTTGCATTGTTATGTTGAAAGAGATACTTTTATTCCAACAAATACTCCAAAAAGTAGTTTAGTTTCTTAAAGACCTCCTTCTATGGGCTTCCCTGGTGGCGCAGTGGTTGAAAGTCCACCTGCCGATGCAGGGCACACGGGTTCGTGCCCCATTCCGGGAAGATCCCACATGCCGCGAAGCGGCTGGGCCCGTGAGCCATGGCCGCTGAGCCTGCGCGTCCGGAGCCTGTGCTCCGCAACAGGAGAGGCCACAACAGTGAGAGGCCCGCGTACCGCAAAAAAAAGACCTCCTTCTAATCTCCTCACAACTGCTGCCTTTAAATCTAACCCCACTCCAAACACTTCTACAGTCTTAATTTTCTCAAATTGTCCATTTGTACCATGTAAATTGCCCATCAAGACACTGTTTTTCTCATGTAATGTACACACTTTTTCATTTATTTATTCAATAATCTACTAAGCACAGAGCCATGTATTAGGTTCATTCTGTGACTCTAGGACTTACATCCCTCCAAGTTAAACATAAAAACCTCCATGATTTCTCTCTAAGCTCATTCCTGTCTCCTGGAACTAACACATTGTTCATCAGACATTCAGGAAAATGCTTGCCACCTGACAAACTCAACCGAAAGCATCTCCTCACTCAGAAGAAGTTAGAACAAGGACCACTGTTGTCTTGGCTCGAGTCTAGCATAGACTCCAAATGATACTTCCACTCTGATGCAGTTCAGGTGTCACAGGGACAAAACCCAGGGACCCTACAGGCTGAATCAGAGTCACTTGAAATACTCTGGCACCTTCTGTCAGGTCAACAGTTGGAAAAAGGGATTCTTGAAATACTCAATCTGGAAAGCTTAGGAGTCCTGCCTATGGGGCCCAAAAAGGTGCCACACAAAATTAAGCTGCCATTTTGGACCCACTTGGAAGGAGAGCATTTTTCTTGACCTATTTATTTATTTTAAATATTTATTTTATTTATTTGTTTGCGACAGGTGTGCTCCTTTGTTGTGGCAAGTGTGCTCCTTAGTTGCAGCATGTGAGCTCCTTTGTTGCAGCCTGCAGGCTCCTTATTTGCAGCTCACAGGCTCCTTAGTTGTGGCTTGCTGGCTCCTTAGTTGTGGCATGAGAACTCTTAGTTGTGGCATGCATATGGGATCTAGTTCCCTCACCAGGGATTGAACCCAGGCCCCCTGTATTGGGAGCACAGAGTCTTAACCACTGCACCACCAGGGAAGTCCCTTTGGCCAGTTAAATGTTTGTCTTTCATTCACAGCTCATGTTTGATCCTAGACCAAAATATGTATCCCAAATTGCAAACAAAGCTATTAAAATACCCAGAATGGCCACAGTGGGGTAGTCTTCAGAAACAGCTCCAAAGGCACACATACAAGCAAAGCCCTGTGGCCACTACGCAAACCCTTTAAAGTCTCAACATCAACTCTAAACATATGGCAGCTCAGCATATGAAAAGGAGCCTTTCACTTCCTGGAGAGACGCCAGTCTTCTATAGGTAACACTGGAAGGTTCTGCCACAGTAGAGCCTCATGGGGAAGATGCAGTGGTCTGTGTGAAATACATGGTGGTCTGTCTCCTTTTTCACTGCCTCATGTATTAATGGTACAAATTGTCCCTTCAGTTGGTGTGAGCTGGTATTTTACGTTGCCTAAAGAAACCTTGGAAACTACTTTATTCTCATCATTCAGATGTAGACTTTCTCATGTGGGAGACCGTTTGGGGCCAAGTCACATCCACTAATTAAATATTTTAAAAAATGTAATTCCTTAAGTGAATGAAACTTGAAGCCACAGGATTGTAAGCCCCAGGTTACCCATAAAGATGGGAGAAAGCAGTGCTCTGTTAACTGGATCTTCTACTTACAGAATTGTGTAGATCCCATACATAGACCACCAATTTCAAAAAATTAGAAGACAATACGCTCACCTAGTATTAAAACGATACAGAGCAAAACCATTCCTGATTCAGAAGCACCTCAGAATGTAACGTGCCTCAGGGGCACCATTAAACATGACATTTTTAACAGTTGTGGAAGAATAAGCTCACTCCCCACAGACCGACCCTGGGATATGCAGTTTTAAACAAATTCTTCACATTAACATGGTTACTTTTGATTTATTTCTTTCCCATAAAATGGAGCTCAGTGTAGAAAAACAAATTCTATTGGTTTGAATATGGGCATATGGATGTAGGAACTCAGATTCCCACATCCAGATATAACTAGCCTTTTTTCTGTACATATTTCTACATGGTTGAAAATGCATAGAAAACTTATATTCTTCTTTTCTCATTTAACAGTCCCTCTATCATGAGCATTTTTATACGTCATTAAAATCCTTTATTAGCAAATTATAATTGCAATATCATATTACCTCAAATAAATCAGTTGTAATATATCACTTTCAGTTTTGGACATTTATTTAAATTGTCTAAAATTTAGCTATTATAAATATTCTGATAATTTTAATGTGTTAATCTTTATCTAACCATTTGCTTAAAATAATTCCCTAGAAGTGGAGTTATGATCAAAGTGTTTGGTTCTTGGGTGTTAATTAAACTTACTGTGGTAATCATTTCACAGTATATACATGTATCAAGTCATTACGTTGTACACTTTAAACTTATACAAGAATACTTGGGGCTTCCGGGAAGATGGCGGAAGAGTAAGACGCGGAGATCACCTTCCTCCCCACAAATACACCAAAAATACATCTACACGTGTAACAACTCCTACAGAACACCTACTGAACGCTGTCAGAAGACCTCAGACGTCCCAAAAGGCAAGAAACCCCCCACGTACCTGGAGGGGATTAAGAGCGCTGCTTAAAGGAGCTCCAAAGACGGGCGCGAGCCGCGGCTAAAAGCGTGGACCCCAGAGACGGGCATGAGATGCGAAGGCTGCTGCTGCCACCACCAAGAAGCCTCTGTGCGAGCACAGGTCACTATCCACACCCCCCTTCCGGGGAGCCTGTCCAGCCCGCCACTGCCAGGGTCCCGGGACCCTGGGACACCTCTCCCGGGAGAACGCACGGCGCGCCTCAGGCTGGTGCAACATCACGCCCGCCTCAGCCGCCGCAGGCCCGCCCCGCCCTCCGTGCCCCTCCCTCCCCCCCCCCGCCCCCGCCAGAGTGAGCCAGGGCCCCCGAATAAGCGTCTCCTTTAACCCCGCCCTGTCTGAGCGAAGAACAGACGCTCTCCGGTGACCTACACGCAGAGGTGGGGCCAAATCCAAAGCTGAGCCCCTGGGAGCTGTGAGAACAAAGAAGAGAAAGGGAAATCTCTCCCAGCAGCCTCAGAAGCAGCGGATTAAAACTCCACAATCAACTTGATGTACCCTGCATCTGTGGAATACGTGAATAGACAACGAATCATCCCAAATTGAGGAGGTGGACTTTGAGAGCAAAATTTATGATTTTTTCCTCTTTTTGTGAGTGTGTATGTGTATGCTTCTGTGTGAGATTTTGTCTGTATAGCTTTGCTTCCACCATTTGTCCTAGGGTTCTATCCGTCCTTTTTTTTTTTAATTTTTTCTCTTAATAATTTTTTTATTTTAATAATTTTATTATATTTTATCTTACTTTATTTTATTTTACTTTATCTTCTTTCTTTCTTTCCTTCCCTCCTTCATTCCTTCCTTCCTCCCTCCCTTCCTCCCTCCCTCCCTTTCTTTCTTTTTTTCTTTCTTTCTACTTCTACTGATTCTTTCTTTCTACTTTTTCTCTCTTTTATTCTGAGCCATGTGGATGAAAGGCTCTGGGTGCTGCAGCCAGGAGTCAGTGCTGTGCCTCTGAGGTGGGAGAGCCAACTTCAGGACACTGGTCCACAAGAGACCTCCCAGCTCCACATAATATCAAACGGCGAAAATCTCCCAGAGTTCTCCATCTCAACACCAGCACCCAGCTTCACTCAACGACCAGCAAGCTACAGTGCTGGACATCCTATGCCAAACAACTAACAAGATAGGAACACAACCCCACCCATTAGCAGAGAGGCTGCCTAAAATCATAATAAGTCCACAGACACCCCAAAACACACCACCAGATGTGGACCTGCCCCCCAGAAAGACAAGATCCAGCCTCATCCACCAGAACATAGGCACTAGTCCTCTCCACCAGGAAGCCTACACAACCCACTGAACCAACCTTAGCCACTGGGAACAGACACCAAAAACAACAGGAACTACGAACCTGCAGCCTGCAAAAAGGAGAGCCCAAACACAGTAAGATAAGCAAAATGAGAAGACAGAAAAACACATAGCACATAAAGGAGCAAGATAAAAACCCACCAGACCTAACAAATGAAGAGGAAATAGGCAGTCTACCTGAAAAAGAATTCAGAATAATGATAGTAAAGATGATCCAAAATCTTGGAAACAGAATGGTCAAAATGCAAGAAACATTTAACAAGGACCTAGAAGAACTAAAGATGAAACAAACAACGATGAACAACACAATAAATGAAATTAAAAATACTCTAGATGGGATCAATAGCAGAATAACTGAGGCAGAAGAATGGATAAGTGACCTGGAAGATAAAATAGTGGAAATAACTACTGCAGAGCAGAATAAAGAAAAAGAAATGAAAAGAACTGAAGACAGTCTCAGAGACCTCTGGGACAACTTTAAACGCACCAACATTCGAATTATAGGGGTTCCAGAAGAAGAAGAGAAAAAGAAAGGGACTGAGAAAATATTTGAAGAGATTATAGTTGAAAACTTCCCCAATATGGGAAAGGAAATAGTTAATCAAGTCCAGGAAGCACAGAGAGTTCCATACAGGATAAATCCAAGGAGAAATACACCAAGACACATATTAATCAAACTGTCAAAAATTAAATACAAAGAAAACATATTAAAAGCAGCAAGGGAAAAACAACAAATAACACACAAGGGAATCCCCATAAGGTTAACAGCTGATCTTTCAGCAGAAACTCTGCAAGCCAGAAGGGACTGGCAGGACATATTTAAAGTGATGAAGGAGAAAAACCTGCAACCAAGATTACTCTACCCAGCAAGGATCTCATTCAGATTTGATGGAGAAATTAAAACCTTTACAGACAAGCACAAGCTGAGAGAGTTCAGCACCACCAAACCAGCTTTACAACAACTGCTAAAGGAACTTCTCTAGGCAAGAAACACAAGAGAAGGAAAAGACCTACAATAACGAACCCAAAACAATTAAGAAAATGGGAGTAGGAACATACATATTGATACTTACCTTAAATGTAAATGGACTAAATGCTCCCACCAAAAGACACAGATTGGCTGCATGGATACAAAAACAAGACCCATATATTTGCTGTCTACAAGAGACCCACTTCAGACCTAGAGACACATACAGCCTGAAAGTAAGGGGATGGAAAAAGATATTTCATGCAAATGGAAACCAAAACAAAGCTGGAGTAGATATTCTCATATCAGACAAAATAGACTTTAAAATAAAGACTGTTAGATGAGACAAAGGACACTACATAATGATCAAGGGATCGATCCAAGAAGAAGATATAACAATTGTAAATATTTATGCACCCAACATAGGAGCACCTCAATACATAAGGCAAATACTAACAGCCATAAAAGGGGAAATCAACAGTAACACATTCATAGTAGGGGACTTTAACACCCCACTTTCACCAATGGACAGATCATCCAAAATGAACATAAATAAGGAAACACAAGCTTTAAATGATACATTAAACAAGATGGACTTAATTGATATTTATAGGACATTCCATCCAAAAACAACAGAATACACATTTTTCTCAAGTGCTCATGGAACATTCTCCAGGATAGATCATATCTTGGGTCACAAGTCAAGCCTTGGTAAATTTAAGAAAATTGAAATTGTTTCAAGTATCTTTTCCGACCACGACGCTATGAGACTAGATATCAATTACAGGAAAAGATCTGTAAAAAATACAAACACATGGAGGCTAAACAATACACTACTTAATAACGAAGTGATCACTGAAGAAATCAAAGAGGAAATAAAAAAAACCTAGAAACAAATGACAATGGAGACACAACGACCCAAAATCTATGGGATGCAACAAAAGCAGTTCTAAGAGGGAAGTTTATAGCAATACATTCCTACCTTAAGAAACAGGAAACATCTCAAATAAACAACCTAACCTTGCACCTAAAGCAATTAGAGAAAGAAGAACAAAAAACTCCCAAAGTTAGCAGAAGGAAAGAAATCATAAAAATCAGATCAGAAATAAATCAAAAAGAAATGAAGGAAACGATAGCAATGATCAATAAAACTAAAAGCTGGTTCTTTGAGAAGATAAACAAAATTGATAAACCATTAGCCAGACTCATCAAGCAAAAAAGGGAGAAGACTCAAATCAATAGAATTAGAAATGAAAAAGGAGAAGTAACAACTGACACTGCAGAAATACAAAAGATCATGAGAGATCACTACAAGCAACTCTATGCCAATAAAATGGACAACCTGGAAGAAATGGACAAATTCTTAGAAATGCACAACCTGCCAAGACTGAATTACGAAGAAATAGAAAATATGAACAGACCAATCACAAGCACTGAAATTGAAACTGTGATTAAAAATCTTCCAACAAACAAAAGCCCAGGATCAGATGGCTTCACAGGCGAATTCTATCAAACATTTAGACAAGAGCTAACACCTATCCTTCTCAAACTCTTCCAAAATATAGCAGAGGGAGGAACACTTCCAAACTCATTCTACGAAGCCACCATCACCTTGATACCAAAACCAGACAAGGATGTCACAAAGAAAGAAAACTACAGGCCAATATCACTGATGACCATAGATGCAAAAATCCTCAACAAAATACTAGCAAACAGAATCCAACAGCACATTAAACGGATCATACACCATGATCAAGGGGGGTTCATTCCAGGAATGCAAGGATTCTTCAATATACGCAAATCAATCAACGTGATACACCATATTAACAAATTGAAGGAGAAAAACCATATGATCATCTCAATAGATGCAGAGAAAGCTTTCGACAAAATTCAACACCCATTTATGATAAAAACCCTCCAGAAAGTAGGCATAGAGGGAACTTTCCTCAACATAATAAAGGCCATATATGACAAACCCACAGCCAACATCATCCTCAATGGTGAAAAACTGAAAGCATTTCCACTAAGATCAGGAACAAGACAAGGTTGCCCACTCTCACCACTCTTATTCAACATAGTTTTGGAAGTTCTAGCCACAGCAATTAGAGAAGAAAAGGAAATAAAAGGAATCCAAATCGGAAAAGAAGAAGTAAAGCTGTCACTGTTTGCAGATGACATGATACTATACATAGAGAATCCTAAAGATGCTACCAGAAAACTACTAGAGCTAATCAGTGAATTTGGTAAAGTAGCAGGATGCAAAATTAATGCACAGAAATCTCTGACATTCCTATACACTAATGATGAAAAATCTGAAAGTGAAATCAAGAAAACACTCCCATTTACCATTGCAACAAAAAGAATAAAATATCTAGGAATAAACCTACCTAAGGAGACAAAAGACCTGTATGCAGAAAATTATAAGACACTGATGAAAGAAATTAAAGATGATACAAATAGATGGAGAGATATACCATGTTCTTGGATTGCAAGAATCAACATTGTGAAAATGGCTCTACTACCCAAAGCAATCTACAGATTCAATGCAATCCCTATCAAACTACCAATGGCATTTTTCACAGAACCAGAACAAAAAATTTCACAATTTGTATGGAAACACAAAAGACCCCGAATAGCCAAAGCAATCCTGAGAATGAAAAACGGAGCTGGAGGAATCAGGCTCCCTGACTTCAGACTATACTACAAAGCTACAGTAATCAAGACAGTATGGTACTGGCACAAAAACAGAAAGATAGATCAATGGAACAGGATAGAAAGCCCAGAGATAAACCCACACACATATGGTCACCTTATCTTTGATAAAGGAGGCAGGAATGTACAGTGGAGAAAGGACAGCCTCTTCAATAACTGGTGCTGGGAAAACTGGACAGGTACCTGTAAAAGTATGAGATTAGATCACTTCCTAACACCATACACAAAAATAAGCTCAAAATGGATTAAAGACCTAAATGTAAGGCCAGAAACTATCAAACTCTTAGAGGAAAACATAGGCGGAACACTCTATGACATAAATCACAGCAAGATACTTTTTGACCCACCTCCTAGAGAAATGGAAATAAAAACAAAAATAAACAAATGGGACCTAATGAAACTTCAAAGCTTTTGCACAGCAAAGGAAACCATAAACAAGACCAAAAGACAACCCTCAGAATGGGAGAAAATATTTGCAAATGAAGCAACTGACAAAGGATTAATCTCCAAAATATACAAGCAGCTCATGCAGCTCAATATCAAAAAAACAAAAAACCCAATCCAAAAATGGGCAGAAGACCTAAATAGACATTTCTCCAAAGAAGATATACAGACTCCCAACAAACACATCAAAGAATGCTCAACATCATTAATCATTAGAGAAATGCAAATCAAAACTACAATGAGATATCATCTCACACCAGTCAGAACGGCCATTATCAAAAAACCTAGAAACAATAAATGCTGGAGAGGGTGTGGAGAAAAGGGAACCCTCTTGCACTGTTGGTGGAATGTAAATTGATACAGCCATTATGGAGAACATTATGGAGGTTCCTTAAAAAACTACAAATAGAACTACCATATGACCCAGCAATCCCACTACTGGGCATATACCCTGAGAAAACCATAATTCAAAAAGAGTCATGTACCAAAGTGTTCGTTGCAGCTCTATTTACAATAGCCCAGAGATGGAAACAACCTAAGTGTCCATCATCGGATGAATGGATAAAGAAGATGTGGCACATATACACAATGGAATATTACTCAGCCATAAAAAGAAACGAAATTGAGCTATTTGTAATGAGGTGGATAGACCCAGAGTCTGTCCTACAGAGTGAAGTAAGTCAGAAAGAGAAAGAGAAATACAGTATGCTAACACATATATTTGGAATTTAAGGAAAAAAAGTGTCATAAAGAACCTAGGGGTAAGACAGGAATAAAGACACAGACCTACTAGAGAATGGACTTTAGGATATGGGGAGGAGGAAGGGTAAGCTGTGACAAAACGAGAGAGAGGCATGGACATATATACACTACCCTATGTAAGGTAGATAGCTAGTGGGAAGCAGCCGCATAGCACAGGGAGATCAGCTAGGTGCTTTGTGACCGCCTGGAGGGGTGGGATAGGGAGGGTGGGAGGGAGGGAGATGCAAGAGGGAAGAGATATGGGAACATATGTATATGTATAACTGATTCACTTTGTTATAAAGCAGAAACTAACACATTATTGTAAAGCAATTTTACTCCAATAAAGATGTTAAAAAAAAAAAACTTATACAATGTGATATGTCAATTATATCTCAATAAAACTGGGAAAAAATCAAGTGTTTGATTCTTGATGTATGTATCTATATCTAATTATCTATATATTTTGATATATAGAATCTCCCCCAATTATTCTTCATATATACTACATACATAATAAATACAATAGCATATAAATAGATATATGATAAATAATTTATATAGAAATAAATGTATATTAAATATACACATAGAAATTTCCTCACAGGTTTTCTAACTTATTTTCCATTAGCAGCATTTTTAAGTATCTTATCCATTTTATCACCATCAACAGCACTCAGAATTCATTTGAATTGGCTTTTATTTTATCTTAAGTTTTAGTCATTCCCCTCACACATCTCTCCTGGTAGGTTGTCTTATCCAATCACTCATATGGTTTCTCAGCAAGTTCTTCTGAATGCAACCATTTTTTTAAAAAGTGTATTACAAATATACAACATATTTTAAGGTTACTTTGTCTTTCTGCAATAAACAGGGCTACTCTTATAATTCTATATGATTAGGGAAGGAGGTTGTCACATAGATGGAACGCAAAAGCTCTCGGCTACTCTCTGATACGTTTAACATGACAAGTAGAGTCTCACACTTCAGTATTTTCTGCAGGAGGGATAGATTTCAGCCCTCATGATGCTAAGAAAATTTATCTGAAAATTCACATTCATTTTTGGGTATTATGTTCAAATATTATGACAGAAAAAGTAGATGAAAAGCCCAATAAAAAAATTAAAGTACATGTATTTTTGTGTTTGAAGAGGGGTTTGAAGAAAGGAAAAAAATCTCTCTCCAACTGAAGAGAACATGAATCTGTATCTGCTTTGCTCCCTTCTCAATCTCCAGGTTCCCCAAATAGGGCAGGGCTGGCTCAAAAAGCAATGGAGAAAAAGTTCTCGAGATGAATGGTAGTGATAATTGTACAACACCGTGAATGTACTTCATGCCACAGAAGGATACACTTGAAAATGGTTAAAATAGTATACTTCACTTTATGTATATTTTACCACCGCTCCCCGTAAAAAAAAAAGAAAAAGCCGTAGAAGCTCTACTGATTTTTTTTCTTGGCCTTTCTGAGGCTGCTGCTGTCTATGAATCTGCCACAGCTTGTTAGCTGCTGCCAGGGGCTTCAAATCTTCCAAGGAAGCGAACTGACTCAGAAACCCTGCCCCAGCCCTTCTTCCAAATTAGCAGAAATGTGAGTACAACCATAAACACAATATATTTGAAAAAAGAATACTGGAAGAGTAGCAGCTGCTGCTTCACTACTGCTTGGTGACTGGAAGACAAGGTTTAGAATTGCCGTCAGAGGCCCTGACTACAGGCAACGTCACTGTAAGTGTGTCTTGCATTCCACAATGGGCAGATTTCTGGAAATGTAGTATGTAAATTGAAATTAACGAAACGAATTACTTTATGCAGAGATGAAAATCGTAATTGCATTTCAGTTATATAAATAAAGCCAATGGTGCAAAAGAGTCTGAAATACAGAATTCAACTTTTTAGAAATATCTTGTTAAACATAAAATTTTGCTTTGTGTATGCGGTGAATGCCCGTAAGAAGCCCATGCAATTCAACTTACTTCTTGGCAGAACTTAAATGAAAAGACAAGCAAGTGTAAATAAAATGTTATAATAGCTGTAAAAATACGTTAAAGAATTAGAGAAAACATTTTAAATGGATGAAAAATTAAAATAGTAAAAAATAATAATAATAATGTTGTTTAAGAGCTAAGAGCCGCTAAAATGTCTGGAGCACTTACTCTGAGCCAGGCACTGTTCCAAGTGCTTATCTGTACTAACCCTTCATTCCTCCCAAAGCCCTACCAGCTAAGATGTTACTAATGCCCCATTTTACAGATAAGGACACTGAGAGCCAGAGAGTTTGGCAATTTGCCCAAGGCTTCCAATTAGCTGCAATGCTCTTCACCTATACCCAGTACTGCTCTTCCAGGCTGTATCTAGAACCTTACCTTGTTCATAAGATGGCCACAATCTAAAAGAATAAAGAAGCTGAAAATAAAAGCATCTGCTGGTTTTTAGAAGCCCTACAAGCACCTCTTTGAAAAATTATCATAATTCATATCCATAGAAAATTTAAAAGACAGCTAGTTATCTTCTCCTGACTCTCACATTTAGGCACTTAATTAAACTGTTGTTATGCTTTCAGATTTTCCTCATCATTCGAATTGTTTTCTAGAGGCATCGGTTATGGCCTGTCTGAGGACTGGTGAAGAGTACATTGAGAGCATACTCAACGAAAGGTCCAGAGTGGCGTCTTTCCCCGCGCACTGGGATCTTCCCATTACAGCAGTCTGTTGCTGGGATGATAGTGAGGATGAGTGTTGTACAAACCGAAACTCATCCTCTTCAGACCCTGCTCATTAGAAAGTCCAGAGCCCTTTGCAGGCCCTATTTCTTCTGTCTTGAAAGCCTTTGTTCCTTGCCCCTGCCCAACCCTTAACTCCAACCACCGGCCCCAGATTTCCTGCCCCTGGTACAGGCCTAGAGATGAATCGGTGAAATCTTAAACTTCTCCCTACTGAATTCAACAGTGGCAAACTCAGGATTTGGGGTGGGGAGAATAACTTCAAACTGGACCCATCTGCAAATGTTTGGAGGCTCCAATCCCATCTGGCTGGGGTGCGGAAGTGGGGGATTGGGGTGTTGATAACTTATCAGCACTCCGTACTACTCAGTTAAACCAAAGAGCACCCTTTGGGAAGGTGGCAAATATCCACTCACCTTACCTTGGACGGAAAGGCGCTGACAAGTCCAACCTCCACAAAGCTGGGGACTCAAGGGTTGCCATTAGCAACCAACTTATTCACTTATTTCCCGAGTTTTCATCTTTAGGACTACTTCCATATTCATAAAACAAAGAATCATTATGCTATATTTATTTCCAGGAAAGTGTTCCAGCCATTATGGAAATTTTGACTCCAGCAGAAGACAGAGTGTGGCCATCTACTATGGATTCAGGTTCTTTCTATGATGGAGAAAGATTAGGACCAGAAGGAATGTGGGAGACTTCCACACTGCATGATTCACTTGGAAATTAATCACATGGTGCTTAATGGCGCCATGTACTGTTATTTGTCTCTTTTTTAAATGTTATTTCGTGCACTCAAATATATGTCTCATCTCAACAGCTAGACTGTAAATTGCTTCAGGACTATGTAATGAGCTTGTTGTTCACGTTTAAAGAGATGATATATATCAAGGACCTAGCATAGTATATAGCACATGGTAAGAGCTCATTAAGTAGCAGTTTCAGTTTTTTTCAAGGCACCTAACATAGACTTAGGTCCAGAGTATGTACAACAAGTTATCAATTAACCCTTGCATGTAGGAAACACCACACTGTGGGATACTGTTTGAAGACTCCCTTGAGCAATAATTACACAGGACTTAAAAATAATACTCCAGACCCATATCAAATGACATTCCCAATTGAGCAACAATATTTAAGAGTTAAGAGGGGGCAGTGATGATGAACATAGGCTTTGGAATCAGGCAGACCCTGGTTTGAATGTCTACTGCAACTCTTATTAGATGTGTAGCCTTGGCCAAATTACATCACTCAGTCAACTCCAAATGAGAACGATGATACCTGCTCCAGCATTGTGATAAGAATTAAAGGAACCAATGTATGTGAAGGACTGACAATCAAATAGTATTAGTTACTCCTATTATCAAGAGTCCAAAAAATTTTTGCTCTAGAATTGAGTATAGGAAAAAGATTAATGTGTCCATAAAGAGAAGGAAATGAGAACTTGGTCTGACAGTCTCCTAGTCCATCAATCCAACCTTTACACTTTGACAATTAAGTAGAATAGATCACATGTATATGAACATGCTTAATGCATATATTTTTCTGGGGAAAAAAAGTTTGAAATTCTGGAAAATGTATTTTGGTTGCTGGAAAGCATGTCTTTCTGGTTTAGACTAAGATTGGATTAGTAGCCATCAGGGAAATGCAAACCAAACCACAGTAAGATACCACTTCATACCCACTAGGACGACAGTAATCAAAAAGAAAGACAGTAACAAACGTTGGTGAGGATGTAGAGGAAATTTTGGAACCCTCATTCACCACTGGTGGGAATGTAAAATGGAGCAGCCACTTTGGAAAATAGATTGGCAGGTCCTCAGAATTGTAAGAGTTACCATTAGAGTTAGCTTTAAAGTTAACCTATGACCCAGTAATTCCACTTTTAGGAATATACCCAAAAGAAATAAAAACATATGTCCACACAAAACTTTGCACACAGATGTTCACAGCAGCATATTAACAATAGCCAAAAAGTGAAAATAACCCAAATGTCCATCAACTGACGAATGGCTAAACAAAATGTGATATATCCATACAATAATTATTCCACAATGAAAAGGAATGAAGTGGTGATAAATGCTCAGTGAATCTTGGAAATACTAGGCCAAGTGAAAGAAGCCAGTCACAAAAGGCCACATATTACATGATTCAATTTATAAGAAATGTTCAGAATGAGCAAATTCATAGAGACAGAAAGTAAATTAGTGATTGCCCAGGGCTAGGAAGAATGGGGGAAAACAGGGAGAGATTGCTAATGGTTACAGGTTACTTTTGGAGTGATGAAAATATTTTAAAATTGATTGTGGGGATGGTTGCCCAACTCTGTGGATATACTTAAACCATTGAACTGGACACTTTAAATGGATGAATTGCATGGTTTGTGAAATATTTCTCAATAAAGTTGTTAATTTAAAAAGATTGCATTAGTGCTATGTTAATTAGAAAGATTTCATTAGCTCACAGAAAGTCAAAAAAGAACAAACCAGGGAATTCCTTGGTGGTCCAGTGATTAGGACTCTGTGCTTCCACTGCAGGGGTCACGGGTTCTATCCCTGATCGGGGAACCAAGATCCCACATGCTGTGCAGCTCGGCCAAAAAAAAAAAAAAAGAAAAAAAGAGCAAACCAAAAAAAAAACTCACTACCAAAACAGCAAAGATTAATTCGTTTTTAACATATATAACTATATCACTAAAATGTAACTATATTTGACAGTTGAATTTTTTTTTTTTTTTTTTTTTTTGCGGTACGCGGGCCTCTCACTGTTGTGGCCTCTCCCGTTGCGGAGCACAGGATCCGGACGCGCAGGCTCAGCGGCCATGGCTCACGGGCCCAGCCGCTCCGCGGCATGTGGGATCTTCCCGGACTGGGGCACGAACCCGTGTCCCCTGCATCGGCAGGCGGACTCTCAACCACTGTGCCACCAGGGAAGCCTGACAGTTGAATTTTTAAATGTGCTACAGTACACTCAAAAATTAAGTTAGACTTAATAAGACTCCATATCAGTGACATGTTTTAGTAAGCTACTTAGCTATTAAATTTATGATTGTAGGCTATAAAACCATTTTGAATGAAAGGTAATTAATTTTAAATTACATTTTGTTTCCAATTCTTAGTTTATGTCATCAAAATCTTTATATATTTGTATTTATAGAATTTTTAGTCCTTTTCTAATCAATCAATAAAAATGATATAAAAATTATGGAGAGCAAAACTAATACATGTACTTAAGAATTTGAAAAGATAAAGCATATCTACCAACTATAATTTGTTACATGATATGTTCTAAAAATTACAATTGGATATTCAGTAATGCAGGGATCAGAGTGCCTTTTTACCTTTTTGGTGAAAATAATAGTTACTTTACGGAGTATTCTTTTGGAGGGGGATTCTTCCTTATACATACTTCCATTAATTTATGTATTGGTAATTATATTCAGGCTTTATAGCATCAATATTTGACATTTTAATTTGAAAATAGTTTTCCTTCTTAAACTACCTTAAAGAATCCTGTATTTTATAATTAAATATGTATAAGTAGATAAAATATTGTTGCTCAAAATACATTCACTCAGTAAATGTATCTGGTATGCAAACAAAATATTGTATGATATCTAAATTTTAGAAAATTCTTCTACAAAAGAAATAGATGTGTAATAGATAATGCTATTTAATTCTAATATTAAAAAAGATAACTTGTGGTAATTTAAAACTTTCAGAAAAGTATATCTGTAAGTCTTTGCTTAAGAGAAACATATATAATTTTTTATTGAAGTATAGTTGACATATGATATTATGTTACTTTCAGGTGTACAACATAGTGATTTGACAATCAAATACATTATGAAATAATAACCTCAATAAGTCTAGCCCATCTGTCACTATGCAAAATTATTACAGTATTATTGACTATATTCCTTACGCTATATATTACATCACTGTGACTTATTTATTTTATACCTGAAAATTTGTACTTCTTAATCATCCAAAAGTGGAGTTGCTTGATTGTATGGTAGTTTCATTTTTAATTTTTTTTTTTTTTTTTTTTTTTTTTGCGGTACACGGGCCTCTCCCGTCGCGGAGCGCAGGCTCAGCGGCCATGGCTCATGGGCCCAGCCGCTCCACGGCATGTGGGACCTTCCCGGACCGGGGCACAAACCCGTGTCCCCTGCATCGGCAGGCGGACTCTCAACCACTGCGCCACCAGGGAAGCCCCCATTTTTAATTTTTTGAAGAACACTCCATATTGTTTTTCACAGTGGCTTCACCAATTTACATTCCCACCAATAGTGCCCAAGGGTTTCCTTTTCTCCACATCGTCATCAGCATTTATTATCTCTTATCTTTTTGATGAGAGCCATTCTAACAGGAATGAGGTGGTGATATCACTGTGGTTTTGATTTGCATTTCCCTGATGATTAGTGATGTTGAGCAACTTTTCATGTGTCTATTGGCCATGTGTATGTCTTCTTTGGAGAAATGTCTATTCACGTCCTATGTCCATTTTTTAAATTGGATTTTTCATTTTTCTGATATTGAGTTGTATGATTTCTTTATATAATTTGGATGGTAATCCCTTACTGGATGTATCATTTGCAAATGTCGTCTTTCATTCAGTAGGTCACCTTTTTGTTTTGTTGATGGTGTCCTTCACTGTGCACAAGCTTTTTAGTTTGATGTAGTTCTATTTGTTTATTTTTGCTTTTGTTGCCCTTGCCTCAGAGACATATCCAAAAACAATATTGCTAAGATCAATATCAAAGAGTGTACTGCCTATGTATTCTTGTAGGAGATTTAGGGTTTCAGGTGTTACGTTTTAAGTCTTTAAACCATTTTGGGTTGATTTTTGTATATGGGGTAAGAAAAATATTTGTTTGACTATTTTGCATGTAACTGTCATTTTCTCAACACCGTTTACTAAAGAGGTTATCTTTTCACCATTGTATATTCTTGCCTCCTTTGTTGTAGATTAATTGATCATGTAAGCATGGGTTTATTTCTGGGCTCTTCTGTTCCATTGATCTATGTGTCTGTTTTTGTGCCAGTACCATACTGTTTTAAATACTATAGCTTTGTAATATAGTTTGAAATCAGTGCATATGATACCTCTCTGATCTTCTCTCTCAATATTGCTTTAGCTATGTGGGGCCTTTTGTGGTTCTGTACAAATTTTAGGATTATTTGTTCTAGTTCTCTGAAAAAATGTTGTTGGTATTTTGATAGGGATTGCACTGAATCTGTAGATTTTTTTGAGCACTATGGACATTTTAACAATATTAATTCTTCCAATCCCTAAGCACAGTATATCTTTCTATTTCTTTGTATTATTTTCAATTTCTTTTGTCAATGTCTTATAGTTTTTAGAGTATAGGTTTTTCACCACTTTGGTTAAATTTATTCCTAGGTGTTTTATTCTTTTTGATGCAACTGCATCAATCCTAGCACACAAAATTATTTGACTCTTCATAATAGGAGTAACTAATGCTATTCAGTTCTTCACATACATTGGTTCCTTTAATTCTTACCACAGTGCTGGAGCAGGTATCATCATTCTCATTTGGAGTTGACAGAGAGATGTAATTTGGTTATTTTTTTGTCCTTCTCTATTCCTTTCTTCTTCTCTTGTTCTATTACCTTGTGATTTGATGACTTTCTTCAGTAATTTTTGTTTGTATTCCTTTCTGTTAATTATTTTTTAACATCTTTATTGGAGTATAATTGCTTTACAACGTTGTGTTAGTTTCTGCTGTACAACAATCTTTCTGTTTATTTTTTGTGTATCTATTATCAGTTTTTGGCTTCTAGTTATCAGAAACATATGTACTTTAATTGCTATTAAAATATCTTCAAGACTCACTTTATTTAAACTCAGTGCCCTTGTTTAATATTTTTCTCTTTTAAATTTATATTTGACATCATTTTAGAAATGTTACATGCTCCTTAATTTTAAGATCTGATTCCTGCCTTCTCTTTATAAAACATTTCTTTATATATGACTAGAAAATATTTAGCAGCAGTTGAAACTACATCTAAAATCATCTAAAGTTGAAGGTAGATTTAAAATTAAAATAATTTATGTCAATCATACCTCAATAAAGTGTTTAAAAAAATAAAATTAAAATAATTTTAAAAGCAGAGGTTATTACAATAAAGAAAACTTCAAATTTAAACCTTTTACTGTAATGCAATAATTTTTTTAATGACCCCAAATTAATTTTATTTCAAATTGCTTCAAATTTCTGCCACCATTCTGGTGTTCACCTTGCTATATTATGGAAAACAAATTAAAGAAAATATACCATTCAAGCGTAGAACCACACAATGAATATTAAGAACTATGTGTCTCTCATTCTATAACTTCATAAAAAATAAAGAAGTCTATTTCAAAGAATTCTCTAAGAATTGTGTGAATTGAACACATTGCTTATACATTAATTGTGTTTTATTTTCTCGTCTTATTGAGAAAGTTGGGTTGGTAAAGGAAAAGTTCACATTTATATGTGAGGAATTCTCCTAACACTCACTTCTCATTAAGGACCATGGATCACAGTGACTAAGCTAGCGTGGATTTACATGTTAGCTTTAGAAAATAGCTTGACTTCAAAAATGTGTTACTTTTTCAGATGAATCATAAAGAAAGTCTTTAAAAGTCAATAAGAAGATAGAAATTTCAAATTTTTCTCCCACCACAATAATTGTACATATTTAAAAGTAGTTTTGTAGTCAGAGTACTATAGAAATCTGGAAGTAATTCTGATTTTAAAAGGCAACACTTTCAGCAGCTTAAAGTTTCCTTTTAAGTGAAAATTAAAAGCCATGGTTAATGTTTCATTTTGGTTGGATCTGTTACCCTGAATATGAATAAGGTAATTATAATGGGAAGTAACAAAATACATACCAGATATAACTTAAGTTCAGATTACTGAATATACATTGTATATAATGAAAATGCATCTTACATATGTAACATATTTTAAAATTACTATAATCCTATCCACACATTTTTCAAAAGCAGAAAACCAACTTTTCAAAAATCTAACTGAAACCTTTAATACATACTATTGAGAGAAATCAAATTGGAGTTCTTCAATTATTTAAATAAACTGATTTATAATTGCCCAATGTAAATAAGTGAGTTTAGATGAAATTATTTTAAATGTATTAAAAAAAAGCCCACAAATGTGTGTGTGTGTGTGTGTATAAATTTCTAGCAATAAATTTAGGGCCAAGCAATGTCATTGGAATGAATTCCTTTAACAGATGTAAAGGTCTTGATGACAGGTATTTTCCAGGTCTAGGTTCCCGCAATCACATCCCTGAAAGATTTTCTACATGAAGTGTTTGAAGAAGTGGTGGACGTGTCACTGATCTCTGAGGTCCATTCCGGGTCTCCTTTAAGGCAGAGGTGGGGCAAATAGGAGAAAAAAAAAGGTAATGCTGATAAGGGAATCTGAACCAAATGTTGTCATATGCTAGAAATGATTAGATGCCCTTGTCAAGGAGCTGTTACAGGGGTCCAGGGTGAAAGAGGGAAACAAGAGGTCAAGTGTGAGCACATGAGCAATAAAAAAAAGTTTGTGCTGTATAGCAGAAGGAAAATGAATCTTTAATCTACTCCTAAATCTTCTCTCCTTTTCCTTTTTAAATGTTCTCTGGTCCTGGGATGGGAAGAATGGAGGTGGGTCTTGTTGCGATATATTAACACATATCAGGTTTAGTTACACAGTATATTTGTAATTAAAATAAAAGCTTTAGCAAGAATATTCTGTTCCCTTCCTTTGAGGTTCCCAGAGCATAAGCTTGGGGCACAGCTACTGAACTGACCTTCATTATGCAAAGCTTATTTTTAAATGTTGATGTCTTATCACCATAGTTGCTTTTTGGCAGGAGATAGGTCTTAACACATTCATTCAATAACTATACATTGAGGACCTGCTAGGGGCCAAGCCCTCTTCTAGACAATGATCAAACACACCAAAATCCTTGTTTCATGGAGTTCACATAATAGTATGCATTTTTAAATGATGGTGAGTTGTGTTTTATTTGATGATTTTTTTTTCTTTACGATGGGCCATGAAATAATACAAACCTCCAGTGATAGCATTTAGGGTTCAATAAAGTACAGTAGAATATTAAAGAGTAATAAATACTTTCAGAGAAGAAGAACAGAGAGTGGAATATTGTAATTTTTAATAATGTGGTCAGGGATAGCCTCACTGAGAAGGTGCCATTGGAGCCCAGACTTAAAAGATGAGGGAACAAGCCACACCGAGCATTCCAGGCAGAGGAAGCTGCAAATGCTAACGCCCTGAGACGGGAGGGTGCCTGCTCATGCTCTGAGAATACAAGTCCAATGTAGCTGGAACTGGATGGGGGTGAGGACAGCTATAGTAAAAGGTGAAATCAGAGAAGTAGTAAGGAAGCCAGACTGTGTAGGGCCTTGCCGACCATTGTAGGGACGTTGGCTTTTACTCTGTGTGAGATGAGGGAGGACCCATAGGAGGGTTTGCAACAGATATGATATATGATATGAATTATACATAAAAGGTAAAAAAGCACCTCTAGCTGCTGTATTGAGAATGGCTGGACCAAAGGGGAACAAGGTGGACAAATTAGGAATCTACTGCATTATTCCAAATAAAAGGTGATAGTGGCTATCGCTAGGGTGTAGCAGGAGAGGTGATGAGAGGTGGTCAGATTCTGAATAGATCTGGAAGATAAAACCAACAAGATTTGTTAATTTTGGATGTGGGGTTTGAGAGAGAGGTAAATTATGGGTGACCCCAATTTTTTTGGCCTGAAAAACTGGAACTAAGGTGTTATCATTAATTATTCTGATTGTAAACCAGAGGTTCTTCATACCAAATAGACAAGTTTCTAACTGAATAGGAACGTGTGCATTCAATATGGAAAATTTCAAATAGTAATGACCGTAAGAGTTCTGGATAACAAAACACGAGTGCTGTTCAACAAAGGAAGGGAAAGATGGGAGAAAGGCAAGAGTGAAGGGAAATTAACTTTATTGTACCAAGTGGTTCATGCACATTATCTCATTTAATCCCAACAACAGCCACACAGGGTCGGTATGACTCTCTCCGTTTTACAAGTAAGAAATTTGGGCCTTAGGTTGGTTGACTAACTTACCAAGGTCACATAGCTGTGGTTGACCCTAAGAGGTCTCCCCTTGGAACTGGTTGCAATTCTTAAACTAGGCTTTCAAATCAGGAGCCCCACTCTCAGTTTTCTTACTGTCGCTAGCTCTATTTTACTTCCTACTCCCAAAGAATGTAAGGGATTTTTTTTTCCTGCAGATCAGTGGAAGAATATTTCAGTAGGTACTACAGTGTTGTTCCAGAATGCATCTTTCAGCTAATGCGCTTCAATGTCCCAGCACTGTCTTATATTTCACCAGCAGAGCCCTCTGCCCACCCAGGGCACCGTCGTTTATCCAACATTCAAACCCCCCTTACACACCACTTTACGTTTTCTTCTGACTCTTCATCCTGGGGGTCAAACCTCAGAACCTACAGATTTTCTAACTACCTTTGCCCATATCATCATCAGATCCTCACACCTACGTGATACCATGTCCGCTCGAGCAGTGGTTACACAAGAGACCCTCATACTGTGATGCTTGCCTCCAGATGGTGAGCCTTCCTCAAACAGGTTTACAAAAGCTAGTGCAGCATGAAGAGTAAGAGCTTTTGTATCAGCTAAAACTTGGTTCACATCTGAGCTTCTGACACATTTTTTGCTCCGTGATCTATGGCAAAGTACCCAACTTCTTGAACTTCAACTTTTTTAATCACTAAAAAGCAGAAAACTATAACTATGTTATGAGAATTAAATGTGACAGTGTTTGCAGAGCTCCTAGTGTAAGGTTGGATACTAGTAAATGCTTCCTAAATGTACACATTATTATGTGCTGGCTCCCATCCCAAGTAACGCAATTATAGAGGATATTTATACCATGCCCCTATGAGCTCCTGGGTTGCAGTGAGATCTCTGCATTCAGAATCCCACACTAATTTTTCTAATACTGCTTTTTCTCCTAAAAAGTCAAGGCTGCATGGTATCCTCTATATCTGTGGCCACTCAGCCCAGCTGGTGAACTATAACTAAGCCAAGGCAGAGTCACGATGAGTGAAAGCAGCAGACAGTGTTGGAAAAGCCGGCACTGCTGGAAAACAGAAGAAAAGTCTCAGACGGGGGCTGGCCACACAACCCCTTCTTTGTCATCAGCCCTTTGACTCATGGATTGGAAAAAATCTTTGAAAAGTGAGCTAGCCCTCCTTGCTGCTCCTAAAAACTACTGCCAGTTACATGAGCATCTACTTTGTCGTTAGACTTCAAAAAAAGAAATAGATTCTCTAGTCTCTTTCAATGTGGTTTTACACATGGTTGATTCATTGCTGCTGTCGTTGTTGCATGAAGATGACATTTGTGGAGTCAGTTCTCTTACTCCCTGCCTCCTGGGTTATTGGTATTAAACTAAAGACATGTATGAAGGCCTCCTCTCTTCCCTGTCTGTGCTGACCCCCAGAATGAGCACTAATTTTCATCTCTCTCTGCCAGAGGTCTTAGTTAAGATGTCTTATGGGTACCTCAGTCTCAATTTGTGTAAAACAAACATCCTTCTTACCTCAACCTGCTCCGACTCTGGTATTCCCAGCATCGATTGGAGATATGCTCATACCAAACCCTAAGCCATCAGCACAACAAATCAGGCTCTGAATCTTGTGGATTCACTCTGAAATATCCCTCCAGACTACTCTTTTGTCTTCATCTTCACTGTCTAACCATCTCTCATCTGGCATGTTGTAACTGCCTAGTTCAAGTCTCCCCATATCCAGTCTCTCCAACCACCCCGGTGACAGAGGAATTATGACTGTAGCCCTGAATTAAGCCTGAATTTTCAACCTCCATCACTCAGTTAAGACCTGTTATACTCTAGAACTTCACTGTCCAATATAGTAGCCACTAGCCACGTGTGGCTATCAAGCACTTGAAACATGGCTAGTCCAAACTAAGATGTGCTACAAGTGTAAAAGACACATCAGACTTCAAAGACTTGATATGAAAACTAGAATATAAAATATTTTATTAATTTTTATGTTGATCATATGTTAAAATGATAATATTTGTGGATATTTGAGGTTAACTTCATTTGTTCCCTTTTACTTTTTTATTGTGGCTACTAGAAATTTTAAAATTATATACAGTATGTAGCTTGTATCATAGTTCTATTTGACAGTGTTGCCCTGGTGCCAAGCCCTTCCTAATTCATGACCTTTGCATCAACTATTCTTTCCTTCTCCCTGGAACATCCTTCATCAAACTAACTTCTACTTACTCAATATTTAATTAAAATACCATTTTCTCTGTGAAGACATCTCTACCCTTCCCTTTGTAAGTCCTCTTGGCACTTTACCTGATTTAAATGTTTAGAAATTTATTTCTTTAATTATTATCTCACTCATTAGACTGCAAGGTCCACAAAGGAAGAGATCCAGCTTTGACTTGATTCCTTACTTACCTTATGCATCTTCTTTAATGTCTGAGAAACGTCATAGATGTTCAACAAATTCTACTTAAATAAATGAACGAACGGGACACCTGATTTCCTTGCCAGGAAGTGTTGGGCAGGCTGAGTAGTAAGCTAATCTTCCATTCCCCACCTGGCATCAATGAGTCAGAACGAAAAAGGGCAAAGCAAGGCTGGTCTGCACTCTGGTTCCTCATTTCCCCCTCCATCAGTGAGATTTAGTGAAGAGCTGAGCCTCCACTCCCAACCAGCACCAGTGAGGTGGTAAGAGTTGTCAGGAAGCACCAGAGAAGAGGATGCAGGGGTATGAGGAGAGGAGGAAGCAGAATTCCAAGCAGACTTTCTCCCCCCAAACCCTTGCATCCTCTTCTCTGCTATCAACAGGGCCCAGGGGAGATGAGTTTACACCTAGACTCAGAAACAATAAGGTCATGCCTCACTTTCCTCTAGGAAGTGTCAGTGGGACAAGGGAAAACTGAAGTGCCACCCCACCTATTTGCAACAAGACAGTATGAATAAGTGCTCCACTTTGCTGGAATGATGTCAGTGAAGTCCAGCATAAAGCTTAACATACATACTCACCCAGCCCTCAAACTCTACATCTCCACTAAGACTACCTTCTTAAATAGAATCCAGAGCTTCATAATATAATACACAAAATTCCACGATGCCAAAAACAAAAAACAACAACAACAACAACTCACCAGTTATACCAGAACCAGAAAAAGCACAACTTGAATGAGAAAAGATAATCAATAGATGGCAATACTGAGAAAAATCAAATATTGGAATTATCTGACAAGGATTTTAGAGGAGCCATCATAAAAATGCTTCAACAAACAATTATTAATTCTCTTGAAACTTGAAAAATATAGAAAATCTCAGCAAATAAATAGAAATTACAAGGAATGGAAAAAACAGAAATGATAGAAATAAAAACCCTCATTGGATAAGTTCCATAGTACAGTAGAGATGACAGAGGATAAAATCAGTGAATTTGAGGACAGATCAATATAATTGATCTATTCTAAAAAACAGAGAGAAAACTGGAATGGGGAAAAGAATTGAACAGGGTCTTAGGGACTTGCAGAACAATGGAAAAGGAGCTAATAGCATAAAGCAATTATACTCCAATAAAGATGTTAAAAAAAAAAGAGCTAATAGCTATATCATCAGAGTCTCAGAGGCAGAGGAGAGAATGTGGCAGAAAAAGTATTCAAAGAAATAATGACTGAAAACTTCCCAAATTTGGAGAAAGACTTACACATTCAAGAGACTGAACCCCAAATAGAATAAACCCAAAGAAATCCACACTGAGACATATCATAATTAAACTTCTGAAAACTGAAGACAAAGAAGAAGTCTTGAAAGCATCCGGAAACAAATGACACATTACAGGGGATTCATCATTTCAAACAACAGAGGACGAGTGTGGAACAATGTTTTTCAAGTACTGGGGGAAAAAAAAAAAACTGTCAAGGGCAGAGTCTATGTCCAGTGAAAATATTCTTCAATAACAAAGGGAAAATAAAAACGTTTTTTAGATGAAGAAAAACTAAGAAAATTGCTTGCAAACCTACCCTTAAAAAATGGCTAAAGGCAGTTCTCTATACAGAAAGAAAATGATAACAGAAGAAGACTTGGAATTTCAGAAAGGAAAAATAGAACATGGAAATGGGTAAATTTAGATAAAAGGCAAAATGGGTAAATATAATAGACTACCCTTCTCATGAGTTTCTAACATCATATCTCATGTTTGAAGAAAAAAATCATAAAACCATCTGATGTGGTGGTCAATGTATGCAAAGGAACTAAAGATAATTATATAGCTAAGGGACCTAAATGAAAGGAAGCTTTCCATACTTCATCTGAAGTAGTGAAACTTCAAGTGAAAAATAAGTTGATACCAGTGGATCGTGATAAACTGCATATGCATATTGTAATACAGAAAGCAACCACTAAGAAAAGTATACGAAGCTGTACTATACGTCAATCAAGATGCAACAAATGCATGAATGAATGAATGGAAACTGGTTCTTAGGAATATCTAATTTTTTTAAATGTAGCTTTCAACAAAAAATTATTGCATATAAATTTTTTAAACCATCACAATTACATGTGACAACGATCAAAAGATTTTTTTGTAAAGTACTGAATTAGGTGATTAATATTTCTAATCATGAAAAGGTATAAAATCTGTGTAAATGAAAGATCCAATCCAAAAAACCAAAAACAAAAAAACAAAAAACAACCACACAAAAAAGATGCAGTCTAACTATGACAAAAGCAGAAAGTGTGATCATTTCATCCTCAAGATCATGTCCTGATCCCATTACTTCATTCAGGTTACTTTTGTTTTTTAATTTACTGCCTCTAAATTGATGCAAAGCAGCTCTTTTCCCACAACAGAATCTTATCTTTTTCAGCATGGAAAATAAAATAGGGTTTAAAATGCAACCAGATGTAGCCTCATCTCCATGAAGCTTCAGGTCGGAAGAGGCTGTGAGTAGTGCCAGAAGCTCATAAAGTTGGTTTGAAGGCAGGATTATCTTGTTCTCTCAAAACAGAAGTCATTAGAACAAGGTGGAAGGCTGAGGCTCCCAGAAAACTCCACAGCCAGTAAACGCCAGACCTCTTTCCTTGTCCTTGGCTGAGATGAACTCTTCAAAGAGGGAGACATGAGGGCCCTGGGGCCGAGGTCATCTCTGCTGCTCCTCACGCAGTGACCTCTGGCCCAAGTGGGCAAAGAGACACTGCCTTTTAGGAGATCAAAGCCCCAGCTTTCCTCACTGCTCCTCTTGACTCCCCTCTGAGGAGGCAGAAGGGGCGGTTAATGAGGGAGGGGGTGGGAGAAAAAGGAAGGGCCTTTTAGCACAATGCAAATCATTGCTGGGTCCACAAGAAACACTTTTCTGAGGTATCACTGGCCAGGTGGCTAAAGGGTAACCAGCCAGCTGCCTCTGCCATAGCTGCTCTTAGAGACCCCAAGAGCAGAGTTGCCACAGGTAATGAGATGAGCAGAAGTTAAGTCTGGAGAGTGGCTCTGACAGACAGAACTACTGTCTAGGGTCTCTCCTTCCAGCAGAAGTCTCTGAGTCATTCATCACAGCTGTCAAAGCAGAGGTCAGAAGGAGAAGGGGCACCTTAGGGCCAATCCACCTTTTCTCAGAGGTTTTTGCTTTCTCCTCCATTGACATCATGCCTCGAGGATGGGGATGTTGGTCACGCAGGACCTTTGTTCCGTTATAGGGTAGCCAACTGTCAGTTTACCTGAGATGCTCCTTCCTCTGGTTTAGCACTGACAACTCCACTGCCAGGAAATCTCATGCAGGGAAAACCAGGACAGTTGGTCAGCCTAACTGTGGAACAGCAAGTTTGCACAGTTGACTGTTCTGTTTGTGGAAAGGTAACTATAGTGGGTGGGATGGTGTCCTCCCCAAAAGATATGTCCACACTCTGATCTCCCAAACCTATGAATGTGAGGAAGAGGAGAGGAGAGGACACACCGGAGAAGGTGATGTAAAAGCAGAGGCAGAGATTGCAGTGATGCTAACACTCACCAGAAGCTGAGAGACAAAAGGAACAGAAGCTACCCATGAGCCTTTGGAGGGAGCACAGCCCTGCCGACACCTTGACTTTCAGACTTCCAGTCTCCACAACTGTGAGAATAAATTGCTGTTGTCTTAAGCTGCCTAGTTTGTAGTCATTTGTTATGGCAACCAAGGAAACAAATAGAGCCTGGTGCTTTGGTGTCTCTCCTGAGGCTACGACAAATTAAGAGTTTTCTGTGAAGACACTGGATGACTAAATAAAGTATGCAGTGAATTAGGGGGAGAAAGAGCTTTAAGATGAATCCTTAGGAATCATTAATGAGTTTAGCAGATTGACTTTTTTCATAAACATTTGTTACATACAAGTTTGCCTTAGGGGAAGAAATACCGACCTCCCTCAGATATGTATGTATCTATATATATCTATATACATATCTGCTCAGAACAACAACACATCCACAGGGTCTCATATTTTTGCCTAGTGTAGATATAGGCTGACTTTTCATTTTTAAATTTTCACTCATGAATTAAACTTCCCAGGATAATCTCCCGAAATTAGTAATTCATTTTGTGTCTGTTACTAGAAGATTCCAGTCTTTTAATAATGTGGCACATTTGAAAGGGGCATTGACTGTGACACTGGATTCTTAGTTAGCTCTGGTATTAAATAAGTGATGATCTTGTGCAAGTCACTTTGCCACTCTTGTCCCCATTTTTATCACATATAAAATCAGGAGCTTCAACTAAATGATTTCAAAAAGTTTTTTTTACTTTAGCATTCAAGAGATACGGGTCAAAAGTCAGATTTTAAATGTTAAAAAATACTTTATTTCCACACTAAAAAAAATCATCTCTCTATATTAAGAATCACATATGAACTTCTCTGGATGAACTTACTTTTGTTTCAAGATGAAGGCATCTCCTGCTTTTGCTTCCTTTTGTATTATACATAAATAAATTTCTTTATGTATTTCTTCAACAGACTGTGGAGGGCCAGAACATTTTATTCAGCAAAACCTTATGCTGAAGACATTACAGTTTATTATTACTGGAATTCTTTAAAGGCTAAAAATGAGAAGGCAGAAAGCAAATGCATGAAATGAGCATGAAAGCTACAATTAAAAGCGGTGCTACAATTAGCATCTTAGCTCACTTAAAATGAATCACTACAGAACACGTTTCCAAACAATGTGACAAGAAGGAAAAATACCTATCAATATCTCCAGAGATAAGGTAAAGGAGGTTTGTGTGTTCTAACTCTCCATAGACCATGCCAAACGGGATTATTACTGACCTCAGTGAATATCCACTACAACCCACCAAGAGCAGCTAATTACAATTTGTCCATTTACCCAGCTTTCCTTTTCTTCATGATGCCCATCTAGCCCCTAAAGTGTGGAACACACGCCCCTCCTGCGTGTGCCCATGCACCCTCACCTCCTTTGTTATTTTTCCTTATGTAGCTGTCTTTTTCTCTCCCATAGAGTGAAGGGTCCTTGGCATCAATGGTACCTTCTGTCTTTGTAACTACTGTACGCCCAGCATTCTGTAACCTTGGCTGAACCTATCACACTGCTTTACCTACTACATGCCATGCCATGCCAACTGAATTAAAACAAATCACACCCAATGTTTATTTTCTCTGTCGGACTCTCCTGGGTGCGTATTGGTGAATGTGATCACTACCTAAGCTGGCTTCACGTGAAGATGTTGCCACCATGTCATTCATGAGGTTCCTCAAGGGTCCTACTTTTCTGGCCTGCCTAAATATATATATAGCTGTCCTCTTCTCTTGAGCACACTGAGAAATGGATGATGAGTATCTTCAGAAAAGCATTTTTCAACAAGTGTATCTAAGGACTCTAAGTAGATGCCTCTTCCCAGAAATTCCTAAACTCATTATTGATATTTGGGGCTGTATAATTCTTCGTTGTGCAGGTCTGTCCTATGTACGGTAGAATATTTAGCATCATCCCTGGTGTCTAAACCACTTAGTGCCAGTAGCGATCTCAGTTGTAACAATGAAAAGTGTCCCTGGGTATTGCCAAATGTCCCACGGGGGGCACAAAACTGTCCCAGGTTGAGAACTACTACTCTAATCTTTTCTCGTTAGCACACTGGAGGAAGAAAAAAATAGTTTTTTTATTGTTACCTTGAAAGATACCAAGAGTCCTCTCTGAAGTGGGTAGGCTTCAGGAGGACCAAGGTGAATGAAAGGTGTATACTAGGCCAAAAACCCTAAGCATTTCTCCAGTTCTGCTAGCTCCACATTGAACCTGTCTCCCTTCTTCCCTCCCTCCACGGGACCCCACCCAAGCTCCCAGGATGCAGTGGAGCAGGCTGGCTGGCACACCTCTGTGGTCCGAGCTTCCTCTGATTGGACATACTGTTCTGCCATTATGAAGTGATATAGGACCTTCCCCCAAGAGAAACAGTATGTTATATGACTAGCAAATTGTATTCCCAGCTCAAGCTGGTTCATTTTCCTTTCTGGAGGCCCCACTACAGACTACCAGTAGCGGCAACCGCCTTATATAAAGGAAACAATCTTTGTCCTGAATTAGATTATGAAGAATTCTCGATACACCATTATAAACCTCCTGCTCTCAACAACATGTACTTATGTGAAGTAACAGACAATAGATTGTTGAATTCTACAGCTAAAAGTAAAATCTAACTTTGGTCCTAAATTTCAGCATACTCTCTCCTACCACCATTAACCAGAGCAGTGAACAAACACAACATGTGACTGCTTTTCTTTTATCATTTTTCTTTCCATGTTCCTTATTCTGATGACTGTTGGAGTTCATCTGTGAAAGGGCAAAACACAAATAGATAAATAAAAAATTAAGAGGAGATAAGAGGTGAGAAGGAAAAGAAAATGTCTGGATAATTTGCAGTCAGTCCCTGAATAATCAAGATCTAAAGCTACAGGAAGCACAATAATGATGATGGAAAAAGGAAAAATGAGCCAGTCACAATGGAACTGCAGAGGCCAACGGGTCCTCTGTAAGGGAACTTCTCAGCACCGCAGAATAACTGCTGTGGTTTGATGCCTACTTTGTGTTCTGGAGTCTGAAAAACAAAGTTTACACTAAGAAAGCAAATGGAGGACCAAGAAAGAATCCTTTCTTCAGGTAACTGGCTGTCCACAATTATAGTCATCCCTGCAGAGAGGAAATAAAACTGAAAATTACCACGGAAGTTGCCAGAACCCCAGCCAGAATAAAACAAAGTCAGATGGCACGGAAGCCTTACATGCCTGAATGAAAAATGTCTAAATAAAGCCAAATTTTGTCCCACAAGAAAAATGGGTAAAACTTTTACCCAATTAGAGAAATGTCATCATGATCAAATATAAGCCACATAATTATTACATGGAACAGTAAACATTTTAATTATATAATTAGACACAAATGTAAGGTTTTTGTTTTCTTCTTTTGTGTGCTTGTATTTTTCTGCTTTCATGGTCAGCAGCCTAATGTAGTGATTTAATTACCTCAGAGTCAGTCAGTTAAGCTCGCTGTCTGAAAACTGCCTTTTCACAATGCCCTGAACTGACCTAAAGTGAAACTCAAACTCACCCTTTGTGTCCAGGGCTTTCCTGACAACAAAAGAGGTATTGGTTCTCCTTTCCCCAGATACCAGCCTTGGGCTCACTTCCCAGTCCCTTCTCCTCCTCCCCAGGTCTCCTTCCTCTCCTGTTCCTTGCCCTCACTCCACCCTCCAGCTCATTCCCCTCCCCAACCCCCAACAATGGAAACGAATGCCCAATCTGCCATCTTGCTTCTCTGGGTTATCACAGAAACAAGACGGTAGGGATTGTGCTGCATTTCTAGGCATATCAAATCCCTCAGTCTCTAACGGCTCTGACCTTGGCTGCTACATCCATGCAAGGTAGTAGATCACACGATCCCATTTTGGAGTCAGGTGTAAGAAAAGGAATCAGAATCACTGCCTCCTGAAATGAGCTGGGCAACACACGATCTGTTAGAAGAACCAGAATTAGACCACAAAGTCTTCCGATTCTGATCCTTCGATTCAAGTTCTACTTAACTAAGGAGAAATACCTTCTACAGAAAAGGGCTCCAATGGATAGAGGTGGATTCTCTAGTGTGTCTTCACTGTTTGTTCCCTCTGCAAAGCACACGGCATATGACACGCACCAAGGTCAGAGCACATTTGAGAGATGCCTGGTACTTTGAGGGTAAGGACCATGCTCAGGACCTCCTACCTCCTTTTCTCTCACAGGATACATGCCCTTGCCCTCGCCTCGCTCTCAGTTCCTATGCTGGTACATTCAAAATCTCTATTAGAAGCTCTGGGTACACATCTCAAGTAATTTTCCTTTAAGTAGCCTTCTATCATAATACTGAAAAGCTAATGAGAATGAGTATCATGGGGCATTGGTATAGGGGGAGAGAAAGATGGCATCAAGACTTTTTCTTGAATTATTTAAATATGCTACAGGATATGGGTTATTCCTTTGAAATTTTTTTTTCAATTCAATATATTTTCTGTTTCTGTCGCCTAGAGTCTAAGAAAATATCTAACATAATGGGACTTTTGAAATCTTCATAATTAAGATCCTTCTACATTAAAAAATGAATACACTGCATAATAGTTCAAGAGTGTCCTTTGAGAACGCTGAAGTGTGACCCCACAAATAGAAGCTTTTCCACAAATAATATCCTGGGAACAAATTCTATAGCAATTAGGCCCTGTGATAGTTTTAAAACACATTACCACTAACGATTTGGTAGTCTGCTTCTACCACTGTACCTTCTACAACTTCTACAAATTCCTTCTATAACTTACTTCCTAGAGAAAGCAGTCAGCAGGTGTACCTGTTGACTATGCCACAGTTGTGATTCTCAGGAGCTGCTAACATGGGGGGGTCCATAGCTTAGAGAGTAAAGACATAAACTTTCATTCTTCAAAGAGATTTGCTGGATTGGCTTGTGTTGGTTGACTTGCTGCAGTGGCTCAGTTTCTTCAATTGTGAAAAGCATACTAGTGCATGTGTCACTCTCAGAGGGAGATGACGGGAAGTGAGCATCGTACTTAAGAAACTGGCCAGTATGAATTGGTGTTCTTTAGCATGGAGACAGGAAAGGTAGTAGTAACAGACAGACACGGTATTCTTGTTACAGAGGATGCAGATCAATATACTCAGTCTCTCTTAAGAGCTGATAAACAGAGGTAAGGGATTTAAGCTGGAGCATAGCATAGCTGGGTGAAGTGAAACAAGAGCCTGTATTTCTGTGGAGATTATTAAAGTCATTTATAAAAGTTGTAGAATATATTTCTCTGTGGTTTTTTTTGATAGATTCTTACTCCATTAATGTGGATGTTACCAAATAATAGCAGGATGAATTCTTAGGGACTCTTCCAACACAGAAAAATGTTTTGTTTTGTTTTGTTTTCAGAAAAATGGTTTAAATGTTAAAAATAGTTCAAGACTATGTATTAAAATGATTTCAAATATGGCTGTTTCCAGTTGCTTTAGAATTGTTATTGCAGTCCTAGAGAACATTTATTTTGTACTTAATTAGTTATAAGCTGCTGCTGAACTGATTTTATTGGCTATTTAAGGCCATGCAATATGGCTCTCTGAGAACTTAATTGTACACACTTAGCTCTGAATATCCAAATACATGGCAATCCCTTTCTACCAGAAGCTGCTTAGCCTTCATCTGTTGTCTCTGCTACTTCAGCTAGAGGAGGTGTTGTAAGGATTTCTATGGCAGGTACAAGATGTGCATACTTCTGTGTTAAACCAGCTGAAATCAGGCACTGCACTGACCTTAGGAAATAGAACACTGAATTTTAACCTTTAGGTCTTTGTCTACCTTTACATTACAAAAGACTTAAGCTTAAAAGAGATGTGGATTTTTACAATTAGCATGCACTACTTTTGTAAAAATCAAGGAACAAGGAAATAAATGTGCAAAAAATAAATTCAAATAGTATTGAAATGATCATCAATCAGACACTACTGGCTCATCTATCTTTTCAGTCTCACTTCCTTCCCTTTCACCGACATATACCCTCCCAGCCATTCTGGTCTTACTGGCCTTCCCACATCACACTGGCATCTCATACCTGCTTGACATTGCTTACACTGGCTCCTTTGCCTAGAATGCTGTCCCATCTTATTCCTGATGAAATGACATTCATCCTCCAACACCCAGCTTAGCATCGTGTCCTCTATAAAGGTGCCCTTGACCTCTCCAGCAGTCAGCCAACCTGAGACCATTAGAGCATGTCACCCTTTGTCCTGTGCCCTCAGATTCTGGGACCCTACTTCTTTTGTAGTACTTTTATCATGCCAGACTCCTTAAAGTTAAGTCAATTTCTCATTCCCATCTGTTTCCCGGGGACTCGCCTAGAGACTAGGATGTGGGAGATCTCAAAAATATGATTGAGATGACTAAAGCTAATACTGCCACATAGGAAAGTTGTTAAGAGGGTAAATCTTAAGAATTCTCATCACAAGGAGATCCCCCCCAATTTTTCCCCTTCTTTTCTTTTTACCGTATGTAGATGAGAAGATGGATAGCTGAACCTATTGTAATAATCTCACAACATATGTAAATAAACCATCATGCTGTATGCCTTAAAGCTATACAGTGATGCATGTCAATTATTTCTCAATAAAACTGGAGGGGGGGAAGTAAGCACATACATATTTATGTGATACACACACACACATACACAATGTGATAAAAAGCACCTAGCTTACCTTTTTTAGTCATTACCCAGAAAAATATTGTTTTTCACATAGTTGCCATGAATATCAAAGCATTACTAAATGCTGTAATGCTGCTGTTACTAAAATTTTAATGTTCTCTAGTAACTAGAAATGCTATAATAGTCAAGAGTAAAAACAACTATTTGATAACACTGAAAATGAAAACAAACACAACTTTGAAATAAAAGAGAGACAGAGAAACAGGAATGAGTAGTTAACCTGGCCTGTAAGAAGTAAGTAAAACATTCACCCTTTAAGTAAACCCGGCCAGGCCAACACCAATCAAACACCAACCTAGAGGTCCCCGTGAAGGTCTTTTCAGATGAGATTAACATTTAACTCAGTAGACTTTGAGTAAAGCAAATTGCCATCCATAATGTGGGGGGCTTCATGCAGTCAGTCAAAGGCCTTAAGGGAAAAAGACTAGCCTCCAAGGAAGAGGGAATTCTGCCTTCAGGTGGCCCTCAGGCTTGAGCTGCAACATTAGCTCTTTCCTGGGTCGCCAGCCTGCCAAGCTGCCCAGCAGATTTTGAACTTGACAGCCCTACAACTGTGGGAGTCAATTCTTTAATAAAGGTCAATAAATCAATCTCTCAATCTTCTCATATATATATAAAGTATATATATATAATATATATGACAGAGAGAAGTATATGATATGCATATATATGTATGTGTATATATATATATATATATCTGGTTCTAGAGACCCTTTTTGCCTAGAGACCCTGACCCTGACTAATATACCCACCTTAAAAACTCTCCATTTTTGTATTTTTTTATTACGCTAGTCTTAACACCTAGGTTTATCATTATGGATGTGGCCGTTAGGGCTTGCATGTAGTGGGAACTCAAAAATGCAAGTTAATTTGAATTCAATAGGATGAAAAGAAATAAGTTTTATAGATTTGGCCGTTTGATAACCTGATATTTCTGCTTTCTTGTACCCTAAGGGGTACAAGTGAAATGAGCTCTTGTATGGGCAGTGAAATGAGCTCAGCATTCAGGCTGGTGCTATGGAAATCTCTAATAACTGTGATCTTCAAATATTATTTCTCTTTAGAATGAAGGCATTGGAATAGATTAATGGTTCTCAAACTATGCATATCTAGAATGGCCCTTACAGAGGGGGGATAATTAGAGCCTGGCCCAGACTTTCCAGCCCCCTTGCGACCTTTGGCTGTGACGGGTATCTTTATTTTAATGTTGTTCTTATACTATATCTTTCCGCCTGCAATAAAACACAGATTCATAAGCATTGTTATTTTAATCTAATGAATCTTCCTTAGCAATTGAACTGTGACTGAAACTATTATCACTCCTGGGGACCAAATTTTACTAGGAATTGAATCCAAACATGGAAAACAAAATGTAAAACCGTCTGAAACCATGTCACATAACTGAATTGAAAGAAGCAGAGAGGTATCATTTGGTATAAAAGATGTGAAGAATCGTAATATGTAACAGGATTTTGTCTGTCTCGTTCAACTCTAAGATTGCACTAGTAATTTTTTACATATTTCTAGAAGGCAAAACAAAACAGTAGAATAATATTACTTGGAGATGTTTAAATATGAGAATGAATTATCCAACAATATTGGGGCGGTTTTAACTGGAATGGGTTTTTCTGCAAGGCTGAAAGTTCCTTGTTTCCAGGTGGTTTAAGAGACTGGATGACAAGTATGTATAGATGGTACTATTATCTTTCGTTTTGAAATTATACATGATAATTTCTACATTCCCTTTCAACGTTAATATCTTAAAATTTTAAGATTTTTGTGAGTATAGACAAGAAGAGTCTCTATTACAATGACATCAAGATTAACTTTTTTCATGGTATCTTTAAAAAGTCTTCCTCTTCCATATGTCTGAATTCATTATGCACTGTGTATATTACACATCCCTTCCCACTTCTCAGCAAAAGTGAGCATCTAAGTTTCAACTCAAAGTCTAAAAAAAAAATCAAAGCTTATTTTCTTACAAATTTCCTTGTGACTAAAACAAGAAGGCAAAAAGGGAAACTGTAACTGAGGATTAGCACTACCTCTGAGCTGGCTGTCAAGAGCTGGAACGATGCATCCAGGAAACAAACATAACTGTGGTGTTGGGCACTGGGGGTAGAAACTGACGTGGCTGCCAGAAAGAAAACTCATCTTTGTACTTCAAGCATCTCAGGGCCCAGGGTACCAGCTTGATTCTGTGAGGAGCACACCGGGGGGTAGGTAGCCCATTGGGTCCAAGCGCAGAGAGAGGTTCAAAAACAGACAACTGTGCTGCAGACAGTGAGGCTAACCTCCTTCCCAGCGCAATGGTCTGAACTGCTGTTGATGGGGCAGCAGGGGCGGGAGACACACCTGATGTCAGCCAGCAGTTGGCGGACCCGGACCCGGATCCGGAGATTTCCAGGGGGGTAGGTGGAGAAGCAAACAGCAACTGGAGTCTGAGTCACCGGGAACTGAGGACATTTTGAAATGCCGATTCCAAGGGAGATGCCGGAGAGGGTGATGGGACCTAACCTAAGGCCAGGTTGGAAAGGGGAAAGCAGCCTTTTCCTGCAGACGGTGGCTGAGTGGCCGCGAGAGGGAGGGCCAGATGCCCTCTCCAGATGCCAGGAGAGTTCCGGCAGCCAACGCCCACGTTCCCACTCCCATGGCGGTACAGGAAACAGTCTTGGGCTTTTCTCCTCAAAACGACTTCTGAATAAAATACAGTCGATCCAGCAGGTTTCCATTTCATCCCAAAAGGTAGCATCTTGTCCAGGAGACGATTGGAAAAGCCTCTCTGCCCAAGCCCCACAAGGCAGGTAATATGTCTTTAAAGGAAGCCTGGGAAGAAGTGGGCATTCCTCTCACCCACCCCCACCCCCCACCCCCAACCCCGACTCAGGCATCACAATTCATCATGGTCTAACAGTTCATAAATTACCAAAGAGGAAAACTTTCCTCATCTCATTTAAAGCAGTGAGGTGTATATAGCTTTAACAGATCCAGGACACTTATCTCAAGCTGAGAGTGTAATTTCATGGTAATAATTTGTTTACAGTGTTGCTGATTGCTTCCTATTTCTCCCTGCTAATGACTTTTGCACCTTTCCACTATTCCTTTTATATGGGCTGCCATGGCAATTACCCTACAGGAGGCTGTTTAGACAACACAGAGCCTTTCAACAGGCTGCTGGGAACTCTACTGGGCACTCCCAAGATCTGAAAGTCTCTTTCATATAGATTCTTCCTTTTTTGGAAAAAAAGCTTTTTTACCTTCTGTCAATATATTGCTCCCTCACACTTACTATTACTCTTGTAGTGTATAGATATTCAGGAGGCAACTGAGCAAAGCTAATTGGCTGTTCATAAATTTCCTGGTGACCAAAACCAGCTTGAGGAAGGTGGTATGGAGGGGTTCGATTTGGACGTATCAAAGAACACATCTCAGTTAGGCTGCAAGTCCAATGTGGAATATCTTGGAAAGTGTGTTAGCGGTTGGAGGGTCATTTGAGAGCCTTTTAATCTTTACATTTTTAAAGCAACCCGTGCTTGCACATTTTGGCAAAGTATTTTCTTCCCCTATTGGCAAAGATTTCAAATATGAATGATGAAGTAGCTTTTTCCCTATTTGGTGGAAAAAAATAAATAGCATGTTCCTCGTGTCACCAGGGAGCATAATGCATGAAAATGCCAGGGAGTAAGGGGCACACACAGCAAATGTGCAACACTGGGCTCCCCCACCTCTCAGCCTGTCTCCTCCCCTCCCGGTTTCAACGCATCTGTTCTTCCCATTTATTCACCTTCTTCCAGCCACTGCTTTTCTCTGTTCCCTGATCTTCTCACCGCACTTTAATTCTGGCAGAGGCAGCGCAGTCTCAGGATCAGAGAAGAGGACAGACAGTAAAAATACCCCAGCCACTCAGGTTCAGGCATTTGGTTCCACTGACCAAGTTCACCATTTCAGCCCAAAGGTGAGTGTGAATGAGGAACGGAATAGAGATCCAAGATATCGCACGTGCGTCAGCAGCACTGTGACAGCCCAGGCTCTGAATCACAAGGCATTTTAATCCCTCAATGGCAAACCCACCTAAGGAAAAGGATACCTGAAACCAGACCAGGAAATATTTGTGCCGGAGGCAGGGAACTCGATCCACACCACTTTTCTCAGTCACTCAGATTCTAATTCAAAACAAGGACGAGTCCTAACTCCAGAAACAGAGTGTTCTCAACCCCCAAGTCAATCCTCCTGAAATGTAACACAGGAAGCTTTTACCAGGCCTGTCATCTCAAGATTCCTTTCTACGCTTTTTGGTTCACTTTCAGGAAAGTCTTCTCCTCAAGGTCCAGGGCTTTCCTGCTGCCACATTCCTCTTGTTAGGAAAGTAACTTCTGCAGCCTCAGTCTCTGGAGAAGTTGAGCACCCCAGTTTGTTTCATATGCATCAAAGAATCAATCTCATCGTGGGTAGGTTTCATTCATTCATTCTTCTAGCAAACATATAAAGTGCCTACTCTGTGCCACACATCGTTCTAGGTGCTTAAGGTACATCGATGATTCCTGCCTTCGCAGAGCTTATATTCTAGTGGTGAGTGGGAGGGACAAGAAACACAGTAAGTAAGTAAGTAGGTAAGTAAATGACCTCATATGCTAGAAGGCAATAAGTGGTATCAAACAGTTGACTAGGGAAAGTGGATGGGGAAGTGGCAATAAAAATAAGGTTGTCATGACGGATCTTATTGAAGAGGAGATATCTGAGCCAAGTCTTAAAGAAAGTAAGGGAGTTATCCAAGCAGACATCAAGGAGAAAGGATTAAGGAACAAATGCCCTATAACAAGAGCCTGCCTATTGTGATCCAGGAGCAACAAGGATGCCCCTGGGACAGGATCTGAGTAAGAGGGGGAAGGTAGTAGACAGTGAGGTCAGAAAGGTAACAAGGCCTTACAGGCCCTTGTATGGACTTGGGATTTTATTCAGAGCAAAGTGAAGAGTCATCTGAAAGTTTTTGAATAGAGGAGTTGAATGACCTGGCTTCCACTTTAAAAGAACTTCTCTGACTGCCCTGTTGAGAATAGACAGTGTGTATGTGTGTGCGCGTACGTGTGTGTGTGTGTGTGTGTGTGTGTGTGTTGGAGGGTTGGTAGGAGGGTGAGGGAGAGGAGTTAGGAGGCCAGTTAATCCAAGCAAGAGATGTTGGCAGCTACACCAGAGTGGTAGGAGTGGAGGTGGTGCAAAGGAATCAGATTCTGGAAAAATTCTGAAAGTAGAGCCGGCAGGATTTCCTGATGGACTGTTTGTGAGACGGGAGTGAAAGAAGCGTCAAGGATGACAGAATTTTTTGACCTAAGCAACTGTAAAGGTAGAATTATCATCACCAGAGGTGGGGAAGACACCAGGTAGCAGAAGTCAGATCGTGGAGATCAGAAGTTAGTTTAAAATAGATTGAGTTTAATAGATTTCTAGCATTTAAAAATGATGACAAGATATTACAATAATATTATATGCTGTCTTAGTATCTGACAGATTGGGAACATTGAGATTTGCACTTTGTGCATGTCTAGAAAAGCTCCAAAGTTAGGAAGAATACAGCTGAAAAGCAGCCTAGGATCTGCAGCCAGTGATTCTATGCACTAATCTTATCAGTAAGTTAAGAAAGTGCACTGTCTTTTCTGGAGGAAACCACTGGATGTTAGACAAGCTCCTTACTTGAAGAAATTGACCAGCTTGTTCTGATGAATGTGATTTCTTCATTCCCTCTGTCGCCCTGCCAGACTCACACAAGATTTCCTGTGAACAGAGCAGGGTGGAGATAATGATGAAGTGCCATGGCTTACAGTCGTGGCTCTTTGGGAAAGCCTACAGAAGCTGCCAGATTCAGAACACAGATCAGAGAAATCGGGGCTTTACCCCAAAACTAATAGTTTCCGTACCAAAGTAGTCCATGCTTATGCCTGAAGTAGTAGGAGCAAAAAGTCTTCATGGTTGGATGAAACACAGACTTTCTTATAGGACGTGTCTGAAAGCTCAAGCAAAAAACTCTATGGGGTGGGTAGTTTTTGTGGGGCTACAAGTAGGAGGGAGCACGAAAATACCTGGCTGTTCTGCCTCTTTAGCACACGAGCCCAATCTTAACCAAAGCGGAAATTAGGTCTGGGATGGCATTGCCCAAGGAGGGAACTCACTGAAAATTCTGATGGTTATTCCTAGAGCAAAGGACCCGCAGAGTAAATTTTTTTTCTCTGTTCTTCTCTTTGGAACATTGGCTCTAATAAAATAGATATTTGATTCTTATCAAATAAAGATGAAAACAATAACTGTTTGACCATACAAATTAAACAGAATTTCAGAGCTGCATTAGATAAAACAAGTGAATAAGTAGCTTTGAGACCTAACACTCATGTGGCTCAAAGAACAAAGAAATGTATTCCTCTCCAAGGTCAGCATTTCAGCCAGCAGGCAGTTCTGATCATTGTGGCCATTCAGGAACTCAGGCTGATGGCAACTCTGCCATCTTCCAAATGAGGTGTCCAAGGTCACAATGCCTGGAGGAAGGGGGAAGAGCAGAAGGTCAAGGCCAGGGAATTCTACTTAAGCAAGTGAGACAGAAATTGTCCACTTCATTTCTGCTCACATTCCATTGGTAAGAGCCAAGATACATGACCAACCTTTGTTGCAAGGGGCTCTGGGAATGCAGCCCTGACGGGGCAGTCACCTACCAGTACAGCTCTACTACTATGGAAAAAGCAAAGAACACAGTTTGGAAGGACAATTAGCTGTTTCCATTCCAACTGCATTCATTGCTGTAACGTGGACTAGGAAACACGCACTGAGCTACAAGGAAGGGAAGACATCTGTCTAAAGAAAACTTTGTCCTGTAAAACTGGCCTTATGACATCACTACCACCTCAACTCTTCCTAACCAGATGGAATTATGCAAAGGTAATTTCAGGTATTCCCTGAAATTCTCTAAGGAGAGATTTCAGATTATCAGGGAGTTTAAAAACTTGATCTTAAACAATCTAACTCAAATACCTACATAAGACCCTAGGATCCCAGTTTGTTTGGACACTTGACCAATATCGATGTGTATAGCTTGGGTAGCCAAAATAAGTTAGTTAGATGTATCCGGAGAAACTACACATACACACACAAAATAACCACACCAACAATAACAAATATAACTGCTGACGTCTGGCTGAAAAACTTGCTCTTGTTGTACTACTTAAACACACAAAAGGTCACTGGCCCATGTACTATGGACTAGAAAAGGCTTTAGTTTAACCAACAGTCTGAGATTAACCTACCTAGGGTAGCAAAACACTTGTACCCTTTACCAGAGAAAAGATTAAGTTGTAATAATTGCTAACCTTTATTGAGTGCCTACCACATGCTAGCATTTTATATTGATCATCTCATCCTAACCCTCAGAACCGTCCTGTAAAATCTTTATGAAGATATGGAAACTGATGCTCAGAGAAGTTAGGTAACTTCCTTAGGATCTCAGAAGTAATGAATGATTGAGCCAGAATTTGAACAGACCTTCTGACTGTAAAATCTATGCTCTCCTCCTCTACACCACACTGCCTCCAACTATGCCAGGAATAATTCGTGTTTGAGTCATACAGGGACACCAAAGTATACAGGATAAATTGAGATTATCCTGAGGAACAGAGGTTAGATTATTTTGTGTGGTTCTAGCAGAGCCAGAAAAAGTGGAAGGAAGGCGCTAGAAAGTAGATTTATGTCAAGAAGGAATGAGAGCTTTCCAACAGTCCCAGCTGTCTGATAGGAGTGTCAGCTTCCACACATGGTAGTGAGTTCCACTCTGCTGGGGGGTATTCATACAAAGGCTTGACAAACAGTCTTCTGAATTTCTTGCAATGGAAAGTAATTTCAAAGACTTCAAAGGTCGCTTCCAATACTGTGGTTCCTCTGCTCGAACTTGAAATGTACAAGATGTCATTTTATCTTCTTTGAAAACTTTTTACTTCCTTAGGATAATCACAGTTTTGGTTATAGAGACTTAGATAACTGATTATCTGCTTTCTGAACCCATTTTAAGTCCTGTCAATGATTGTAGAATATAACTGAGAAACAGTAGATCATAGAGGTTGAGAGTTCATTCTTAGAGTCAGATCATTGGCCCAATGATTCCAAAACTTACCAGCTGTGTCATTTAAGCTCTGCAGGCTTTGGTCTTCTCAACTGTAAATGGGAGTAATCAAATCTCTCTTACAGTGTTACTGTGTTACACACCATATTATTTAAAAATCCCTAGCATAGCACCTGGGACATGGTAAGGGCTTAAAAATGATGATGTTTTTTAATAAATAATAATAATACAGAACTCAGAGAGCAATGAAAAATCTTAATCACATCTCTAGTCCCAGAATTCTTACCTTTCTCTTGGTAGACAACTGTCTGTAAACGTAGCCCAACCGCACATACAATATACCACCATCCCCCAGAGTGCTTGATTAGTTGGTTGATTAGAACCCAAAGTTCACTTGGGTGACTTACTGCCTTCTCCCCACGGGAAGAAGTGTGGGAGTGAGGATGGAAAGGGAGGAGGGTTGCCATCCTCACTGCCACCAGTGAATATGTAAGAAGATCTTTCTCATTTATCACATCTCTCAGGGAAAAGATGTGCAAAATCATCTGGCCTAGATTAAACAGAACCTAAAGCTCACTCCACAGGTATACCTGGAATAAACCACAACCTTTGACGCTCCATGCAAAGCAACCTGCTCTAGCTTTCGAGAGACAGGTCGATATAAAAGTCAAGCAGAAATTTTTAAATGCTGAGGAAGACTACTGAGACATTACAATTTTGTTGAAAGTTTAAGAATATGTTTTTATGTGTAGGCATGTTTGAAACTTGTTCATATACTGTTTTTTGTTTTGTTTTGTTCCCTTAAGGTGTAGAATTTTATATGCATTGTAAGTTGCATAATTTATATAATAAATGAGTTTGTTCTGTTGGTGTAGGTAGATACATTTGAATTATTGGAAACCTCAAAGAATGAAGTATTTCCTAGGTACCATGCCTGATGTGTGATATGGCTCTAACAGTTGGTATAAAATAATATTTAACGCTTATGAAGGATTTGCTCTGTGTTAGGAACTATTTCAGTAGTTTATATGCATTGGCTCATTTAATCCTCAAATCATTTATAAGGAAGATGCCTTTATAATCCCCATCTTGCAGATGAGGCAGAATGCACAGGGAAGTTAGGTAATTTGCCCTGAGTCACACAGCTACAATCAGAGACAGGATCTGAACCCAGGCAATTTGGCTCCAGAGCCTACACCCTGATCACTATTTCTGGTTATTGGACTCTGACCAAGTCCCAGGGGAATCTCAGCCAAAGTAGGCCAGACTTGAAAGGAGCAGCTAGAGAGAGGTCCCAGAGGACCACAGCTGCAGCCCTGGCTTTGCAGTAGGTTGACCTACAGAATGCACTGACCATACCTCATAGCACCTCGTGGATGACTCTTGATAAGTTGACTCTAATGCTTATATATCTTGTCTCCCCAACTACAGGTCACAGTTGCTCATCTGTCAGCTACATTACTGATTTGTTCATAAAGGTCAGCCTCCATTACTGTACTGAGCTCTGACCAGGCCTACCTCTATCCCTGGTAACAATGCATTGTAGCAATAGAGGCCCTGGGTCCAAATCCTATTTCCACAACTCATCACCTGTGTGACTTCGACAAAGTGACCTTACTTCCTAGAGCAGTCATATCTATAGCCTGAAGGCAATACTTACTGATAGGACCATGAAGGTTTAAGGTAATAAATGTATACTACCAATTCCCTTTCCTCAACACCTAATATTTGAACTCTATAATTCCTTATTTCGGAGCTGAATTTGCTTCTTGCCATATATGCATGTCAGAAACACACAGAAAACAGCAATTTAATTTTACTTTCAACGTTATTTCTTTTTTTTTTGCGGTACGCGGGCCTCTCACTGTTGTGGCCTCTCCCGTTGCGGAGCACAGGCTCCGGACGCGCAGGCTCAGCGGCCACGGCTCACGGGCCCAGCCGCTCCACAGCACGTGGGATCCTCCCGGACCGGGGCACGAACCCGCGTCCCCTGCATCGGCAGGCAGACTCTCAACCACTGCGCCACCAGGGAAGCCCTCAACATTATTTCTTGATGTTGAAACATTAATGTTCTTTAAGAATCATCAATTTTCAATTAAGACATTCCATGATGTTGCTGGAGCCTCTTCATGAGGAGTGCCATGAAGCTCTGTTATAAATCTCTCTCTCAAATAAACTGATTTTTTTTAAATTGTAGTAGAATACACATAACATAAAATTCACCTTCTTAGCCATTTTAAGTGTACAGTTCAGTAGTGTTAAATATATTCACATTGTTGTGCAATCCATCTCAAGAATTCTTTTTATCTTGCAAAACTGAAACTCTACACTCACAAAACAACTTCTCATTTTCTTCTCCCCCAGCCCTTACCAGTCACCATTCTACTTTCTGTCTCTGTGAACAAGATTACTCTAAGTGCCTCACGTAAATAATCATACAATGTTTGTCCTTTTGTGACTGGTTTATTTCACTTAGCATAATGTCCTCAACATGTTCATCCATGTTGTATCATGGGTCAGAATTTCCTTCCTTTTTAAGACTGAATAATATTCCATTGTGTGCATATACCACATTTTGTTTATCCATTCATTTATCAATGAATATTTGGGTTACTTCCACTTTTGGCTATTGTGAATAATGTTGCTATGAACATAGGCATAAAAATATCTCTTTGAGACCTTGCTTTCAATTCTTTTGGGTATATAACCAGAAATAGAATTGCTGGTCATATGATCATCCTATTTCTAATTTTTTGAGAAACTGCCATACTATTTTCCACAGCATTACCGTTTTACGTTCCCACCAAGAGTTCACGAGGGTTCCAATTTCTCCACACCATCACTAACGCTTGTTTTTATTTTCCAGTTTTGTTGATAGCAGCCATCCTAATGGGTGTGAGATGGTATCTCACCGTGGTTTTGATTTTCATTTCCCTAATAATTAATGATGTTGAGCATCTTTGCATGTGCTCTTTGGACATTTGTATGTCTTCTTCGAAGATATGTCTACTCAAGTCCTCTGTCCATTTTTAAATCAGATTGTTTGGGTTTCTTTTGTTATTGAGTTGTAGGAGTTCTTTATATATTTTTGATATTCACTTCTTATCAGATATGTGTTTTGCAAACACTTTCTCCCACTCTGTGGATTGCCTTTTCACTCTCTTGACTGTGTCCTTTGATCCAAAGAGTTTTTAACTTTGTAGTCCAATTTATTTTTTTCTTTTGTTGCCTGTGCTTTTGGTGTCATACCCATGTATAGACTGCTCTTTTATGCATAGGGCTAATAAGGCAGGAATCACTATCTCTTTACAGACTGTCTGGGAATCCAAAAATTTTGCCTCAAACATTCCCAAGGGAGCCTTGTGAGTAAATAAATAGAGCAAACCCTGCTGCAGGAACACCACCGAGGCTACTAGGCATAAAATTGGAACCCCTTGTTTGTTTATTCGGCAGCCTGTGCATGGAAGCCAGAGGGCACTGAGATGCCAGGAACAGGCTTGAGAAGCTCCTTCAGTTCAGCCCTGCCTGCTGTCACAAGTGGGACAGGCAGCCCGTGTGGAGGGTCATGTGTCAGTGCGTAATCACTAAGAAAAGCAACTCTCTGAAGGGCTGATCAACACGTCAGGGTCAGGACGCATCACATGGATATGTGGATGCCTATCCGTGTGTGTGTGCATTTTAAGTACCTATTCAGACCTGTCAAACATGATCAAGTGTCTTTAATTAAGTGCCTGGGCCAGTCTGTATGCGCACACATGCAACTGTTCATTTCTACGCACTGTAACTTGATGAACATTTTCTGTGGAATTTCATGTTAACTTATTTATACCTAAGCAAGTAAATAAAATACATGTTGAAAGAATTTTTCCTCTTTTGCCCACTCTTAGTATTCCCGTAAACATTTTTATATTTCATACACACAAAATCCTCTCCAACTGTTTCTGCAGCCAAAATAAGACTTAGAATCTAGAGGTGGGCGAACAGTCACTTAACTGTCAAATAGCTCTAGTGAATTTTGTTTGCTTCAAATGCTCGGGCAAGCATTTGAAACAATGCACTGTGTCTAGCACTACTTCTCTTAATTTTTAATCCTGGATGTATTTCAAGGGGAATTTAATCCATCTGGTTCTGATTTACTTACTCTTAGCTCATCAGAGTGGTACTTTGTAACTGATGTTTGATGTCCAGAATGCCTTGTGGGTTTTTAGGTCATTATAAAGATTCCCCCCTGCCTGCCCATCTGCCCCTCCAAAGCACTGACCATAATCAAGAAGTTGTATTTTATTTACCTGACATAATTTTAAATGACCAGAAACGAGTACTTGACCAAATGTCAGAGCTTTCAGCCCTCCATGGTCACGATTTTGGAGTGTGATAAAGTGCAAGGCCTGGGGTGGCAGGTTGCTGGGGGCTGTGTGTGCTCAGCGGGGCCCGACTGCTCATGAGACAAGACCACACACTCTGCGCTGTCCCCGGGCTTGAGGTCTGTGTCCACGGTGGATGTCTCTAGGCGCCGGGAGCAGAGTTCTGAAACCTCTTTCATCTAGCACTCACACACGATGCCACAACCTCTCCCACGCCTGTGGCACACGCAGACATAAACAGGCCCCAAGACAAGCTTTCTCATCATGCGTGCAGTCTCTTTATGATGACTTAAAAACAAGCTCTTGGGCTTCCCTGGTGGCGCAGTGGTTGAGAGTCCGCCTGCCGATGCAGGGGACACGGGTTCATGCCCCGGTCCAGGAAGATCCCACATGCCGCGGAGCGGCTGGGCCCGTGAGCCATGGCCGCTGAGCCTGCGCGTCCGGAGCCTGTGCTCCGCAACAGGAGAGGCCACAACAGTGAGAGGCCTGCATACCGCAAAGAAAAAAAAATATATATATATATAAAAACAAACTCTTGACTCAATAAGCCCTGCTGTATCAGGAAAATGACGTGCTCCACTGCTCATGCCCTTCCACATCCTACAAATAGGAAACTTAATACCACCTTCTCAAGCCTTGGCCCTTCTCAGAGTCCTTCAGAGAAGAACACAGAATGCTTAAATATCTCTCATGATGAGAAGAAAATTTAGTCTATCATTAGACTAAAAACATTGCACAGTTTTAGCACTGGAAGGGGTCTTTAGGAGCACATAATCTTGACCATCGTTATATCTGGAAATGGTAAACTGTCCATTTTATTTCTGCATTTGTTCTTTCTTTTAAATATCAGTGATGTATGGTCATGGCTTTAGTCAGCATCTCCATTCACCAGTCACTCAATAAAACTTTGCTGAGCACCTCCTTTGTGTCAGATACCCTGTGAGGCCCTGAGGCGTTCAGAAGGCAAGCAAGCTTATCCTTGCAAGAGCTACACGTTCATTCCCTGTCCATTGAAAGCTAACAGCTCAGAGTCCTTTCCCCACTGATGCTCTGTTCTTGCGAACCAACAAGTGATGTCAACTGTAAATAGGCAAAGAGTTTCAGAGGTTGCCAGATTGTCACAGATGACTTTTGAGAACCCACATTCATTCCTAAGGCTGCTATCAATAAATCTTGCTGACGGCCCTCTTGTTTTGATTTGTGAACTGTAGCTCTATTAGTTTTCCTACCTGACAAAGACGCTCTGGATGGCATTTTGGAATCCACAGGAAATAAAGAAAACCTGTATTGATCAATGTCTGTTGATGAATCCTGTTCAGCTAACAGATAAGCATTCTGCCAGCCAGCATAGAACCCCACCCTACAGAGAGCTGCAGAGAAACATCACAGAGAGGGAGAGGAGGGTGATGAAGCACCTCTTAAAAAGAGGTTGACTAACCAAAAAAATTCTTCTTTCTTCCTTTTTTTTTTTTTAAGAAAGGACTCTATATTTAAGTTTCTGAAAGCTTAAGAGTCTGAACAGAAATGACAAGTCAATGCTAACTTACAAAAAAAAAAAAAATGCACGTGGAGGCAAAGCAGACAAGAGGTAAAGGGCCGCACGAGCATTAGTCACAAATACTTCTTACTTCCCCTTAAAAACAGTTTCCTCAACTTGAAATCATTCGTCTTTTGCAACATCAAAACCAAATGTATGAACATTTATATAAACTCTAGTACTACAAATATCACAGTGCCTCATTACATCTCAAGTTTCTGCATGTTGAATATTTCAGTGGTGCTTTTAGGTCTTAATGTGAATATGGAATTCTTAGAAGTGAGAAGGTAGTAACCCATCACTGGCAACTTCACGTTTGTGATATTTACTTTTATCAGTTTATAGAAGTAGAAAGCTTCTTTTCAAACTGATTTGCTAGCTTTTCCATTTCCCTTAACAACTGCATTTTACTATCATACCATAAAGGAAAACTTTTCAAGCTACCGATTCATCTTGCAGTGAGGTCATCTGAATTTTTAGGACCTTAAATAGGAATCGTATTGTGAAAAGAATGAGCCTAGCTCATACCAGACAAGCTGAGCGCTTATCTTACCAGGACACAGGCTCCGCCGTGGGTGGAAGAGATGGCCATTACTGCCTTTCTTTCCTTTTCCATTAGAGTTAAGCAGATACAGTTAGTCACTGTGTAAGGGAGCATGTAGAAATGGAAGTATTCAAGTTTATGTGTGGTTGCCAGGTCTAAGTCTGCCAGGCAATCATTTCTCTGGGAGCCTAATGTAGGCACTAAATTTTGCACTCACCCACCAAATGGGTATACTTGCCCCTTAATCTGTCTTCCTGCAGGAGGGCTCCCCTGGCACCATCCAGCCTGAACGTGGGACCAGCCTTTCCCTGGAGCCCCTTCCCGTGAATTACAGCCTGCAGCATGGGGGCTGAATAGAAAACAGCCTCCAGAAACTCAACTGGAAGGGCTGACCGGAATTCAGCTTAATGTGGAGAATGGCAGGAAAGCTTCTATTATTCTACTTCATTCTATCTGCTGTGAGGCAGCACGGCGCCTGGAGTCTGACTGAGCTTAACTCATTTCCCTGGATTTCCGAGTCACAGCCACTGTACCTACTAAAGCCAAATATCTCACTCCCGAGGCTCACTACACTTCCTGATATAGGATGCACTTGCCTGTCTCCTGGTGACCTTAAACACTAATAAAGGAGTCATAATATGACCTAGACAAGACTTGGAAGCCAACCAGAATGCAAATGATTGACAGGAGCGCTTTCAGTTATCTACTGTTTGTCCTGACACTTTGGCGTGGTTCTTTTTATTATGATTGTGGGAGTAGGAAGCTTAACAACACAATACAGGCATTGCTGTCCACATTGGTGAAGCTGAATCCTAAGGCGTGGCAAAAGAAACTCTGTGTTACAGACTGGAAACCCACAGGCACCAGTTACAACTTTTGCTCTCCTTTCCCCTGGTTTGCTGGAATGGTGGCAATGGCACTTTGGAAACAATACTTCAATGTGAATTTTCTCCAATTCCGGGTATAGGGTTAAAGGAGGAAATTCTCTCGCTGACTTTTTGCGTGGCTGACTGCTCTAATTATCTCTGCTTGCTGTTTCTCAAATGTTGTTGTTAAAGTGATTAGCATTTCTGCAGAAAGAATTCACTGTCCTTGTTAATTGGCTATACTCCAATATAAAATAAAAAGTTAAAAAAAAATAATTCACTGTCCTATCCTTTCTTTTTTCAATCTTTTTATTTTCTTCCAAAATAAGATAAATGTTTGTTCGGATGCATAATGCAGATCCACGATTAAAATATCCACTCGAATTATGAATCAGGACTGGGGAGATTATTGGAGTCATCTCTTAGGTTTGCTGGTTGTCATGTTTCAGTGTCTTTAAGCTCAAATTCCTCTTTTTTTGAGGAAGGCTTTTTATATTTCCACTATTCCTATTCCTGTCTACTTAATACATTGAGATTCAGAAGGTCATCTTATATTCAGCTGGACAGACAGGTAGGCTGCCCAGATGTTAGTTGCTCTTTTGTATTTGGAAAGTATCCACTAAATAGTCAACTTGCAGTGAGTTCTTGTGAAACCCACCCTGCAAGTTTCAGTCTGCCATCCTTGGAGACCAATGGCCTAAAGTGATCTATCACAGCCATGACTAGGAATCTGTATGAGGATTCCTATATGCTCATCCTTCCTATATGAGCAAAACCAAATGGAGTCAGATTCCTCCACCCAGTGTACCAGGGTCAGACTGGACCGGCACATTATTCTCCATGATAACAGCCCCCAGCAGACAAGGGTATGCTATGAACATCATTTCTGATGTATTCCCTTTACATTATTCCCTTATTTCATTTCTGTGTTGAAGAATCCCTCCACTTCTTTTTAATCTATTCTATTAGATTTAGATTTAACTAATACTTTTGAGTTTCTACGATTGCTGGGCATTGTGTTAGATTCCTTCTCATATGATAATAATAATAATTATACCTAATATTTATTATTATTATATTTATTATCTATTATTTACATGCCAGGCACTGTTGAAATACTTTATGTGAATTAATTCACTTAATCCTTGCATCAATCCTATGACAAGTTTTATTTCATTTATCAAGAAAAATTTCATGGATTTATATTGTGATTCTTACTATATAGATGATAATTCTAAGGTTCAGAGAATTTTAAGCACCTTGCTCAAGGCCAAGGACCAAGAACCAAGATTCACACCTAGAACCTTATCTACGTAGAGCATCCTCCATCTATCTTGGTTGTATTGCATAAATCCATAGAAAACTAATCTTAATTCTATTGGTTGCTTGCTTAATCTAACTAATTCTTAGACCTGGGTTGTTTCTGTTATACAGATTTTTTTAAGTAAATTTCTAAATTATTCTTCTACTGGTCTGTTGTAGATTGATACTAACACATAGAGAAGTTAACCTGATAACAGTATCTGAACACAACATAATTGTAGAAGAGCAGACCCAACCATCAAACAGATATCATGGTAGAAACATACTTTAATTCTCATTGACTACAAGGTTGCAAATTCCATGTTCTACACAAATAATTAATGCAAAACCATGGTTGGTACCTCTGGAAGTTACTTTAATTCATTTGCTGTGTTTGGTTACTCACTTTGGTTATGAAAATATTATAACACATTAGTGATCTTCTATTGAACAGAAATTCCCTATGAAATAATCTGGAGCAGAAAGCTAAAATGAAGTCTTTAATATTATTTAAATATGTTCGGGTTCAAAGAGTTTTTCCTTTCACTTTCCTTTAAATTCATGTCCATTTCCTTAGTCCTTTTTTTCAAAGATTTATTTTTCATCCTTTCAATCACCTTTGAAGACCCTCCAAGTTCTCTGTTTCTCTCAAGTTGTGAAGCGCAGAAATGGACACAACCTACCAACAGTGAGTAAGACATGGAGACTAGTTAAAGATTCTTACCTTCCCTTCTTATATTCTAAATTCCACATATTGTACTCAGAAAGCACCATACTCCAATACATTGCCTCTTTAGCACAAAACATAATCAATAATCTCCAGATTTTTATTTATGGTGTTTTGTTGTTGTTGTTTTTTTTTTGGTTTTTGTTTTTTGCACACCCAGATTGAAAGTGACAAATTTATGGTCTGGTTTTCTTCTTGAATTAACCACTTTGCCTTTCTCCCTTAATCTCAGACCTGGGTGGGCTTTGTTTTTGCCTGTCCCTCACTTTGGAGGCATCTGAATCCTTTGTGTTTGCTCTGTTCCCCTGTCCAAGACTTTAACTTTAAACACATCTCCAGGATCATAACCTGTAGAATAGACTATTTCCCCAGGACACCACAGTGACTTGGTAATAATACCCATCTCTTGAGTATGTCGTAGCCCAGTCCACAAGTAGAGCTGGTACAAAATTTCATATAAAAATATCATCTGCAAAGCACTGGGCCAATTATATTTTAAATCAACAAGCTCCTAACATAAATTTGATGTCATTTGCAGATGAGAAAACTGGGCTGGATGAAGTTGATTGCTTCAGTGATGTAACTAGCCCTGCCTCAATTCCGCTCTATCTAGAGGGAGGAAAGCAGAGACTCCATAAACACACAGGGTTCCCACAGCTCATATGTGGGGAGGAAGACAGCCTGGGGGTCCCTGGTTTTAAGCAGGGCTGCTCTCCACTGCAGTATCAGGGACAATCACCCTTGAATCTCCCAGAGTGTCTTCTTCCAAGAGACTGATTCAGACACAGAGCCTAGTCTTGTTTATCTTTTCATTTTTTTAAATATGCATCGGGAAGAAAGCCCTAAGGTCTCTTGTAAAAATGTCACTGAAATGTCTCCTAGTGATTTCTCAGCAGCTATTTTTCCCTGAAATAGACTTTTTCCCTAGCATTTCACCAGATATTAATGGAAATGCTAAGCTAAATTTTTAGCCATCCTTGCATACATTGATAATTAATAAACTGACTTCCATTTTTGGTTTTATAAATCTATATATTTCTGCTCTTGGTTATATGAATTATAGTGATGAGGGACTATTAAACCATGAGAAAGTACAATAATTTTTCTTCAATTTTGGCATAAAGATTATTCCAAGGATAGAGATTTCTTATGGATTTTTAATCATTTATACATAATGAAATAAATATATCCTTTTAGATTTTCAAATATATTACTTAAGCCATGATGGGGGTCTGTCATTTTAAATTTTTGTACATGCTTGATTTTTGTTGCATTTGTTTCAGACTGTGGTATATGAAAAGGGTGAAATTTTTTCCAAGGTGGGAGGGGGGTTTGATTACATTTTATTTCCTCCAAAGCTTGTTAGTCTCAGAAATCAGAATTCTATATTTTCCCAGAAAAATCTAAGATGTTTGACCTAAAAGAAGCTTCAGAGATTATTAATATAAGTGTTGCTCAGAGGAGCCCTAGGGGTTCCTCAGACACACCTGAAGACAGGGGCAGGGGAAAAAGTCAGTGCAGGCTGGGATGGGGGGAGGGTGGAGACAGATAGTGGAGTCCCCAGACCCTGAACCAGGGCAGCTCCACTTTCCATCTGTTTTATACACTGAACTTCTGTGTAAGGTTTCATTTGAGAAGGCTAAATGTGCTACCAGGAACATTAATAATGTTGCTAACAATAAGAAAGACTTGAAATCCAATAGTCAAATGCCTAAATTTTATAAATGAGGAAACTGAAGTTCAGAGAGAATAAATGATTTGCTCAAAGCAGCACAGCTAGTAAAAAGTTGGCTGACAATGATTCTTAAAAATTAAAAGGCTATGTTCAATTTAATCAACATTTATCAAAGGCCTACTAAGTGTAAGGTACTATGCTAGGCCTCCAAGGAATAAAGAAAACAGCATATAGCCCTAGTACAGAAACCTAGTATAAAATGCTAAAGAAAAGAATACTAAAGATCATTCCAACTAACCTATTGGTTTTAGAGTTAGAAGCTTTCCAAAAAAAACACTGCAATTAAATGGCAGAATCAGGACATGAATCTAACTTTTAAAACCCCAATTATAATGCACTTTCCACTATACCATGATGCCCCCAAATTTGGTTCATGAACACCCAGTCTCTCAGGGTGATCTTCCACTTGAAAAATCTGACTGAAAATTTGTATTTTAAAGGCTCTGAAAAGTCCTATAGTAAAGAACTGTGCTTAGCTACAGTTCCAAAACCTATGCTACAGAATACTATTCATGCCATATGTATTTAAGTCCCAAAGAACACAGCTGAGAGATTCTGCACTATATCTCTCCTCCCCTAGACTTTACTAGGTATGAAACTGAACTCCAGTAGGACCTTCTTTTAAAAACCACATTTCCATGGTTTATACATAAATCAAGCTTGAGAAATGTACTCTTAGTGATGTGTTAGACCAGATGTAATATTCACATATACATATTGTATTTGAATGCTATAGAAAATATTATGTTCATATGTCCAAATAAGCATGAATTAAACGCAATATACAAAACGCTAACAATGTATTGTTTTAGTCTTAATATCAATTCATATCTGTTCATATCCACCAAGAGAGGCTCAATGCTGTTTATTTTCTTCCTAAATATAATGTATGCATTGTAATTCACCAGAAATGTTGAATTATTTTTAGTAAGAATTGGTGAATAACTTCTTGCCCAATTTTCAGAGATAAAATGATTTTTCTTCCAAGTGAAAATTAATTTTTTTCTTCTACATATAACTTGGTGCATTTTGCTTTGGTAAGAATGCTAAAAATAGAAAAGGAATAAATAGTAAACATTTCTCCAAAAAATACCAGGTAAAGTACACCACCCAAAATAATACTGTAAGCCTTGGGAGGGAACCTGTTCTTGCAAGATTTGCAGACGAATTTTTCAAGATTAAAAGTGTTTATATAAGTTCACAGAGTCTTGGATCTTTTCCCAGACTAAACCTCCAACACTTCTGAGGCTGGCCCATCACTAATATTTACAATATTTTGACATTTCATAGGACGGATGCCTAGGCCTTCATGATAGGCAGGCTTCCTACTAGGATGGAGTGCTGAAACAGTTTGCAGTGTGTGAAAGGTGGTCAGACAGCACTGGCGTTTTGCAACAGGAAGGAAATTATTTGCAGGTACCACGAGCTTGTTGTATCTTGTCAACTTTGTTAGTTGAGAAACATCACTGTGGACCCACTAGCATAGAGAGGGCCAGGCCACGCTGCCCACCTGACAATCACTCCTTGCCAAGTGATTTGAGGCCTGTGTTTAGGCCTGTGTTTAGGCCTGTAGCATTACATTTTTGAACAGAAAACTTTTAGAAACAAGACTTCAAGTGTGTTGATTCTCTTAACCCTTTTATTTACTGTTTTTCTTTTTGGCCGCACTGTGTGGCATGCAGAACTCCCCAGACCAGGGATAAAACCTGTGCCCTCTGCAGTGGAAACGTGGAGTCTTAACCACGGGACCGCCAGGGAAGTCCTATTTATTTGTTTGTTTGTTTGTTTGGTTTTTGGCTGCGTTGGGTCTTCGTTGCTGTGCATGGGCTTTCTCTCTAGTTGCGGCGAGCAGGGGCCACTCTTCGTTGCAGTGTGCAGGTCTCTCACTGCAGTGGCTTCTCTTGCTGCCGAGCACAGGCTCTAGGCACGCAGGCCTCAGTAGTTGTGGCTCGCAGGCTCAAGAGCACAGGCTCAGTAGTTGTGGCGCACGGGCTTAGTTGCTCTGTGGCATGTCAGATCTTCCTGGACCAGAGATTGAACCCATGTGCCCTGCATTAGCAGGCTGATTCTTAACCACTGCACCACCAGGGAAGTCCGAGGGAAGTCCTCTTAACCCTTTTAAATAAGACCTAGCGTAGTGACTTAACACTTAGTTGGGCTTTAATAGTAAGAATTTTCAACAAATCCATGCACTTACCAAGTTGGAACATGTAACATAAAGTAAATCCTGTGCTCTCTGGTAACATATACCTCTAATGATCCACTTATCCAATGTGATTTATTATTTTTTTCCAATTTGGTCATTCCTAATAATGCTTCTAAAACATCGCATAATTATTGTACCTTCATTGCCAACAGCAATAGTAGAATAAAGCCACAGGTGCTCTCTTACCTGCTAAAATAGGATTCTCCTCCAAAATCATTGTTGTTACTTGGCTGCTTTTAAGAGGTCCATTTCCCTTAGATTATGAGGGTCCACACCTGCAATATTTATACTCAGGTTTCTCCAATCTCAATAGTTTTCATGTGTGATCAGATATAAGCAACTCTGTTAGCAAAGAGAGAAACGGAGGAGCTGTGGGTCCTGCTCTCAGAGAGCTTCGATCTCATTATGGAATTAAGCCAAACACGAATACAGGCAGTAGTGCTGATCGGTCACTTATTAGTGACATTTGAAAGTGCTACTGTAGAAGTAGGGATTCGGATGCTCATCTTGACAAAAAAGAAGTTTGATAATTGCACGTGTTCACCTGCCCTTTAGAGAATGGGGGATATAGACGAGACTATCCTCATTCATCATATGATTTAAAGCCAAAAATCAAGGCTGCCATTCTTCCTGAGGTATGTGTGTGCTTTCTCCTCCATCATCCACAGGAGTGTCCAAGCCTTTAGTCCTTTCTTTTCCTACCTGGACCCAGCCTAACTCTTTATGGGAGTTTGATCTTTCACTTTCCAGAGTTCTACAGCAGGATTAGAAAGGGGCCAATCTAACAAGAGAGAAGAAGAAATGAACACACCCATAATGATAATCCCAACTGGGGTTCTCTTCTTCTAATCGGTCACCATGTCTATCAACGTGCTTGATAATTTACAACTTGCAGTCCTGTGACATGGGCTTAGTCTATTTGAAATGCAGTTCCCAGGCAACCTGGGGGCAGCTCTCAGCAGTGAAACATTTAAGGTGGCAAGCAAAAGGTGCCTGTCTGGGAGTCCAGCCCTATTAGAATATGTCCTATGAGGTAAGCCTGACAGTTGAAGGGAATAATTGCAAGAAGCTGCCTAACTGCCATGGCAATAGAAACTTAACCCAAGTGTTTTCAGGTAACGGCCAGTCCTGGGCCTGGCTCCCTTCCATGGGCCCCACAGCACATGGCCCTGTATGAAGTGGGTGTTTTACAGCAAGTTACAGCAACGCAGCTGTTTGCACTAGAACTTAACCCAGGTATGCCAGACAGCTGTGCCAAAGCACGTCTTACTGTTTCATTAATTCAAAAGCAACCCACATAAAAACGCTACGTGACCCTGACTGCTAGTTTCAGTTCTATGTCAAGAACTGGTTATTTAATTCAATTTAATAAAACATTTTTGTGTACCAAATATGTGTTTGTCACCTGGAAATAAAGAAGGTACAGGCCCTGACTTAGAGACAAAAACATCACCCCAACTGGTAAGCAGCATCCTATCCAGCAGGAATAAACACACACACATTATAATTCAATGATAGGTGCAAAAATAGAACTAAATGGTGAAACAGAAAAAAGAATGGCTACTTCTGACTACTCCTGATAGTCAGAAGTGGCTTCCCAAAGGTGATGCTATTTGAACTGGAATTTGTAGGATAAATAAAAATTCTCTAGGCAGAAAAGAGAGGGAAAAGGCCTAACAAACAGAGGGAATATAATGCACCAAAGTATGAAATGCAAAATATGGTGGGAGAAAAATGAGTAGGTTATATTTATTGAGGTTAATTCTTGAACAAATGAGTCTGGGTGAGCAGTTCCTGCTTATAAAGCCCTGGGTGTCATGCCTGGAATTGTAACCTGTACAGTACCCATGGGGAGCCTTTAAAGGGTGTTTCCCAGGGTGTGACATGACTCTGGCAGCCCCTAGGGGAGGATACATTGGAGGAGGAAACTCTGGGCAGCCGAGAGGCTACTACAAAAGTCCAGGCAAGAGAAACTGAGGGGCTGGAGTGAGGTGTTCACTGTGATGACACCGAGGAAAGGAAAATTCTGTTGGATGGGCTCAGAGAAACTGCAAGTTTCCCCATTCGTTCTGTAGCTGGACTTTGGGGTTTGTTGTACACAGATTTGTTGGTGAGTAAAAAGGACCATCATGGTTAGAAAGGAGTCTTAATGGAAGAATACTAAAATGATAGAATTCTAGGACATTAACATTGAAAACTACCCAAAGAGATCTATTCCAACTCCCCCATCTACCTACAAGTGAGTTGGCTAATTAATGGCAAATTCCAGCCTGGCAGCCACGTCCCCAGCCAGCGAGAAACTGGGTTGTTTTGTGGGGGTATTGTTATGGGTTGAACTGTGTACCCAAAAAAGAGATATTGAAGAAGTCCTAACCCCCGGCATCTATGAATGCAACCTTATTTGGAAATAGTGTCTTTGCAGGTGTAATCACAATGAAGTCACTAGAGTGGGCCCTAATCCAATAGGACTGGTGACCTTATAAGAAGGAGGTAGCCGTGTGAAGACAAGGGACACGGAAGAATGCCGTGTGAAGATGGAAGCAGAGACGGGAGTTACTTGGCTGCAAGCCAAGGAAAGCCAAGAATTATGGCCACCTCCAGAAATTAGGAAGAGGCAAGGAAGACTCCACTCAGAATCTCAGAGGGAACATGGCCTTGCCAACACCTAGATTTCAGACTTTAGGCCTTAACAACTATGAGAGAGTAAATTTCTGTTGTTTTATGATACCTGTTTATAGTAGCTTAAAACAGCCCTACGTGCCAAAGGGAAAGGGGGGGTGGAACTAATTAGGAGTCTGGGCTTAACATGTACATACTACTATATATAAAATAGATAACAATGACTTACTGTATAGCAAAGGGAACTAAACACAATATCTTGTAATAAACTATAATGGAAAAGAGTCTTAAAAAGAATATGCATATATTTATATATATATATATATATATGTCCAGGTGAATCACTTTATGTATACCTGAAACTAACACAACATTGTAAATCAACTATATTTCAATAAAAAAAAAACAGCCCTAGGAAACTAATACAGATATCGTTAATGTTTGAATGGGACGTGTGTGTGTGTGTGTGTGTGTGTGTGTGTGTAAGCTTAAACATCTTCGAAGATAATGCCTAACGCAGAGCTTAAAAAAATAAGACTATAAATTTTACACACTGTAAACCAATTTGGTTCGATAGTAAATCTCATTATCACATTTTTCACACAATGAAAAGATTTTAGCATGTACAATTTGAGTATACTTTATAAAGCGTTTTCATCCATTATCTCATATAATCCTCACACCAGTTCTGGGAGGTGGGACTCATGAGAAAACCACTGATTGTCACTGATTGTGAGTTACCCTGTGATGGAGTGAAAGTCAAATTACAAGACTTCCGGCTTCAAATCCTGTGCTGTTGCCTGCATTCCGCCCCATCGGTGACTCTAACCGCTCATGTCCGCTGAGAATCATTCAGGATAAACTGAGGTTACAGATGAGGGAGATCTCTGCACTGCAATTGCTTACACGTGTATTCAAAAAGAGTGGGCTAGAGATATTAGTGCAAGTGCCAGCAAGCAGGTCTACTTTCAGGAAAGAAACGCTAGCGATACAATGTAATAATGTAAATAGTCTAATTCGTTCCAACAAACGTTTATATTCAGAGATTTGAGGAGTAGAAAAAAGAGCCTATAAAATGACATGTTGTTGCATCTCCTCCCTAGCTGTCTCCCGAGTCTGAAAAAATAAGCTTTCTTTATAAATATAAAAAGGGATATTTATAGCCTTGGAAACCAGAACCAACTCAGCTTCCCCAAACAAGAGGGGTCTCCTCTTGCCTCACGCATGATCCTATAATTTACTATCTCAAATCTCATTGTGGGATTTTTTACGGTTGATAAGAAAAATCATGCCTCAGGCAAGTGACACGGTTCAGTTTTTGTTGTTTTTGATTTGGAGTTTTTGTTTGTTTACTTTTTTTATTTTTGAGGCATTAAAAAACTCATGTAGGTATTTGCAGGGAGACAGCTGACCAACAATTAAACAGAAGAGGAGGGATCAACTTCTTGAAATAATGTGATACATGGCCCCAAACGCCATTTATCAGAAATTGGTTAACAGTATTATGTTAATTACAGCTGTGCCATGCCTCTGGCCTGTGTGGAGGAAGGGGTGGGGGGAGAGAAGGAAGAGGAAGGAAGCCTCTCCACGTGTACAGATCAGTGAATGACAGTGGTTTCCTACAAGCAATCTTATGGATTTTTATTAACGTAGCAGGAGAGTAATAGCTAGTCTCAACCAGGGGGAGTCCTTGACACAGCAGCAGTGAAGCGCTACATTTCTAAGAACTAACCAAGTTTTGGGTCATTCTCTGTTTTATCTCCTATAAGTACTTAAAAGTCAAGGATAGTGACTCAAAGGGGAACCTCAGCCTTTCATCTTTCTGACTGGGCTGAAGGCAAATTCATGACCAATCCTCCATCCAGGCCATAAATGTATATCATGTTTGGTTTCAGGACAGACACCAGAAATGCAGCAAATAATGTCTGTCTCCACATCTGCACTAAAGACCTTCTCCATTAGAGCTGTGACTCTGAGTGTGTAGAAGAGTTCTCCAGACTCAGGATATTTGCCCAGTTGATGAAGAGTTTCAGGTGTTGCTTTGAATGTACTGACACATGCTCACAAAGCCTTCTCCACCCTTCATCCACTCACACCCTTTAAATAAAAGTCAGGTTAATTATGTTACAATATAATCCACAGGAACATCCAAATTCTTCACTGGAATGTCAGGTATTGTCCATTATTTTAAATAAAGAAGTCATGAGTTACATGTTGGAAGTTTGTTTTTTTTTTCCTTTCTTTTTTTTGGGGGGGAGGGGGAGGTAACAGATTCTTATTTTAATATTTATTGTAAAAGGACTTGGATTTGCCCTATAGCTTTTAAAGTAAAAATTGTCATCCCCCCATAACCCCACACGCTTGCAAATATTTGCAAAGATTTTATCCAAAAGTTCCAAAGGTCAAGAAGTGTCTCATATGGATAGTTGAGACACAACAACTAAATTCAACAGATTTAATGCAGATTTTTGTGGCTCTAAGAATTAAAACACGATCCCCACTCACCTCTTTACAACTGTCCCCGCATTGCTTACGAGAAACTGAGTGCCTAGCCAACCCCAAGGCTGTGAAGGGCCATCCTGGAATAGGAACCCACAGCCAACCCAGGGCACCACACACAGCTTTTGACTTTTCGCCCATTAGTTAGCTACTCTGCCCAGATTTCCAGAAGAAGAACAAGACTGCCTGCTCCTCCACTGCCCCAGAGCTGCGAGTGACCTCCCAGAAGCACAGTGGAGCTAGCGGGGCAGTTGCTGTGAGGTCTGGGACTCCCCCAGCACTGAAGCGGTTAACTTGTAGGAAGACCCAGAGAAAGAAAAACAGACTAAGAACTGCCTTGTGCTGGGAGGAGGGCTAGAAAACGAGGCTGTTGCTGTTGTTTTCATTGTGTGCACTCTAATCAGGGAGAGTAAGAACAATGATGCATGTAATGCTGATTTTGGAACGTGTCCATGCAGCTTTTCCCAGGCTAGACAGCCTTGGGAACAACTGATAGAGTGGCACACCAGGAGCACAGCCTCAATCACCAAGCCCAGGGCAGGGCAGCCTTTTCTGTGGATAAAATATGTGAGGGATGACAAGAATCTTCCCAGCATGGGAAGTGGCAGTAACAAAAAAATACACAACAGGGGAAAACAGTGAAGGTTTTGCATCTCCCAGCCCGGCCACCGGGACGTGTTATTTGCAAGACAGGAGACTTCTCCTTCTGCCCACCCATCCCATTTTTCTTTTTTGTTTGTTTGTTTCCCTCTTTGCATTCAACTTGCCCTCCCTTTCTCCCCCACTCCCATCCCCCAAACTCCCTCCACCACACTTTGAAGCGGAGATGAAAGCCCTGTGTCGTGGCTGCTGGCACCAAGCAAGCAGGGGGACCGCTGAAGTGTGCTTTAGTTTAAGATGCTGTACTTTTCTCCCAAGGAAAAGGGGGGAAAAATCAGCTTGAAACAATACATCGCATTTTGCTGGGGAGCATACTTTATGTAACTAGGACTCAAACATGGTCCTAATTTTTCAAAGCTCTTGTCTCCAAGGATAAGGGAAGAGCTTAAAATGTGGTGTCCTCCCTCAAAGTGAATGCATATAACTGTGAGGGCTTGGGAGTGCAATTGTTTAACAAAATAAAACAAGAAAGAGACAAAAATCAGGGGCATGAGCTTTTTGGTATTGACGCAGTAGCAGATCACACAACTTTCAAGTGTTATTGACACGGCTCCCTTATTTTGAAACAGCACATTCAAGCTATGCAGTACTAAATGATTCTGAAGGAATGACTTCCATACATTTACTTAATTATTTTCTTACCAGACTTAGCAAATAAAAATTCAACCTTCATTCATTAATCGTGACAATGTACCAAACTAGCGTAAAAGATGTTAATTGGGAAAACTGGCTGTGAAATATAGGGAACTCTTTGTACCATCTTTGCAACTTTTTAGTAAATCTAAAACTATTGTAAAATAATTATCAAAGAGAAAAAAAAATTCAGAACACCCAGTTAAATCTGAATCTCAGCTAGACAATGATAAATCTTTAGTATAAGTATGTGCCAGGCAATATTTGGAATAAACTTATGCTAAAAATATACTTGCTATTTATCTGAAATTCAAATTTAACTAAATGTCCTATAATATATCTGGCAACTATACTAGTTAGGATAGTTTTAAAATCAACTTATCTTTTTAAAAAACTTACGCTAAAACATTTTTAAAGCTTTGTTAGAACATGAATTTATTTGCTATTCGTCAAATTTGAATGTAGGAATATTCAACATATTGTTCTTACAACAACACAGACTACCTGTAGTAAGGCCCTTCTGTGTCCCTGTCAACCAGTCCCTTAAACATACACACATATATACAACACCCTACACTTCCCCTGCCCCCATCCCCCAGCAGGCATATTCCATAGGGATTTTAAAAGGATTCTATGTATGTATTTTTTCCATCAAAGAAAGGGCTGGCTAATGTGTTGCTTCGAGCAATAGGTCAATGTTTACAATCAACTCCTACCATGGAAAGTGCATATAGCTCCCACTTGGCCATTTCTTAAAACTGCAGCTGCTTTGTCAAATAGCAATAGCTCATGAGATCTAAATGAAGCATAATTATTTTGGGTTAAAAAATTTTCCCCAATTTATCTTCTTAATGCCCTGAAACCTGGTTTTATTATTTTTTGTTTAGTTTTTTTAAAAAATGTGCTTATAGACACAAAATCAACCCAAAGGAACCATTTGGAAAGCTCAGCTGACTTGGTTCTAGATGCTGTACCTGCAAACCTCTTGTGTCCACTCTTGTTCATGTAATACTGTGTTCACTTGAACTTGGACAAAGTTGAAGGCCTGGTATTTTTGCCCCTCACAGCTGCCAATCATGGGGACTGAAGAGGGGGCTGAAAGAAAAACTAAGAATAAAGGAGAAGATTTCTGAGCGGTTTTGAACTCTCAATGTACATGAAATTCAGACAACGCTTAGATAAGGGGTGAAGGTTGAATTTAAACCTGGATCAGGAAGACTGTTGAGTATCATCTAAAGAGTCATGTCTCCCTTGGACAACCATTTTCCTCCCTATCAATACTATTTTTTTGATTAAGCAAAAGATTACTGTGTTAGAAAAGTGGTTCTTATTAATCAAATTTTCAGTGTAAGTTCACTTCTGCTCCCTCTTTAATTGGCACCAGAAAAGAAAATTTCTTGAACATCAGTATACTTTTCAGGAAAACTAGCAGGGTTTCAACTTGAGGGTAGACTTGAACCTAGATGGCTTTTACACAAACCTAGATAATGTTACATGATCTTAAATCATCCAATTTTCCAAATGTAGTCAAGACAACCTCCTTAAGTGAGTTCAAATATTTACTTTATTTGTAAAAAAAAAGGATGGGAGAAATATAGTTATTCACCTCCTTGTCCCACTATTCAAACACTATCTACACTTATCCCCATCTCCACCTCTCTGCTTATACAGAATGATAGCATTTTTACCTGAGAAATCCATGTATGTGTTTAGCTGGTGAAATAGCATGATGACTGAGTCTGGAGAATTCAGTCTCGTTTTAACTCTGATGCTAAAAACTATATAAATTTGGACAAGTCTATTCTTCATTCCTAGCCCAACAACTGAGAAATAACAAGACACTTAATTTCTTTGAAAAATGAGAATGTAAAACCAGATGCTCAAAAATTCTTTCTCATTCTGAAAATTCTGATTCTATATCAATTTCCACCTGTAGGTCTTCTTTCTACTCTAAGTATCAGAACGCAATATTTTGTCAATTAATTTCACTTAATTAAACATTTCTTATCATAATATCTTATTTTGGGGAAAGCCTACACCCAAACAGAATTACAAAGAAGTACGTGTAGAGGAGTGAAATTGTCAACTATTAGGTCTATAAATCTTCTCCTTTGGGAAATCAGAATTTGTGAATATTGCATCTTGGCCACTAAATTTTCAGATAAGGATAACACATGGAGATACATTTGTGAGTATCTATTTGTTCAGATAGCATGCCCATTTGTGAGCATAACAGATTCAAGGATTCCAGCTGTGTTGGAGTACAGACAGACACACAAGGAAAACAGATAATTTTTTAAAGAGAAGAAATGACACTATCATTGCTTTCAGCAGTATAGTCAAATATAAAAGGACTTGGATCAATTATAGGACTGATATGGCATATGGCAAATGCTGTTCTTTTAGGAAAAAATGCAAAATATGGAGACTGGGAACCAGGAAGCAATCAAGGGAATATCTAAAAAATGAAACAGGCATCTAGCTTGCTGATCAGAACCAGGACCCAAGGATTATTGTGGAGAAGTCATTGAAATCATCAGTTGGGTCTAGGGAGAGTAAAAATGACAACCTGGATAAAGGGATAGAGGGAGAAACTGTACAACAAAAGTCTCACGAGGAAGCTGTTAGAGTCCAGAAGTCCTTTCTTCAGAACTTCAAGCCTCTGGGGTCAGCTTTCTTCACTCTGCAGCTCCCTGGCAAACGGAATCAGCCAGGTTCTTGTTCATTCTTCCCAGATTCAGACTTCAGCAATCGGAGGCAAAGTATTCTCCAAAGAGGGAATTCATTGCTTTCTCTGTTCTTGTAGATCTCCTCTTTTCCTTGACATATTATTTCAAAGGGCTTTTAATAATGAGATCACTTAAAATTGAAATCACATACCAAGTTACAATGCATGACTTTACCGCTGCCGGAACTGCATTGTGATTAAAGCTTGTGCCTACCTATGTATTTTGCTTAAATATATGTTAGGGGAAGAAAACTGGGCTTTTCTATAGCTTACGTGGTTAATTTTATGTTTGTTTTATTATTTTGTTCATTATTTTAAGAATTAATCATGTCCTTTAAAAGATAAATACAAACCAATATAAAGAGTCTCTCTCTCCAATACAAAGTTTTCTACACTGAAAGCTAACACTATTTTCACACATCCTTCTTCAGTTGGGCCAAATTATTATTCAAGTTGGCTTCCTGTTGCCAACCAACTGTCTCTCAATATACAAAAAATGTACTCAATATTTCACCTAAGATAGCTATAAAAATCCACATGTGGAGACCACTTTCATACTGATTTCTATGTTCAACTTAGAATTCTGCTTCCTCTCTTTCAAAGGGAGTGAAACGGGATCCCTAACAGCTTGCCCAGAATCTACGTTAGCTGGTTAGGAGGACAGCAGAAGAGAGGTGACCCCACAGGAGTTTATAATAGAGGAGCCTCACATCTTCTCTCCTAAAAAGGGTACTAAATACCCTGGGCTTTGTACATTGACGCCAACTCAGATGAAAAAGTTCCCATTTTCTCTGAAAGGCTGAAAGTCACTTTTCCTCATTCTGACCATAATATGGACATTGTAGATGCTTTATCCCACCCTCCTTCTTCTACTCGCTAGCAAGAAATGGAAGGGGTATGGAGATCCGCTAGCAAGAAATGGAAGGGGTATGGAGATCCTTGGGGCACACAAGCCACCAGCACTGTCCCCTTCCCCCTTTGTGAGGCTGAGGGTTACATAGGTGTAATGTCTAGCTTGCCTCCTTCTCAAACTATAGTCCCAGAACAAGAATTTGTTCACTCATTTGACAATTATTTAACAAGTAGTATATTAGTGAAGAGATGTCATGTGCCAGAAACCTTGCCAGGCAGATACAATGGTAAGCAAAACAGATGTGGTTCCGGCCATCAAGAAGCTTGCAGTCCAGTGAGAGAGCTGACCATTGGTTGACTGATCACTCAAATAAATGAATAATTTAAAACTGGTAAGTGTTGTGAAGAGACGTTATAGGACGTCATGAAGATAGAAGGATTTCTTAATGCATTTCTCACAAGTGTCCTCATACAGTGTCATAGCACTGATTTGGGGGCAGGGAGGGGTGGTGGAGAGCATAACTTGAATGCTTAATGCGTATCAATTAGTCAAAAAAAAGCTTCCCCAATACTATGCCTTTCTTGAATTTGGTAAAGCTTATATACTAACTGTTTATAAATTTTTATCACAATCCAGTAACACAATATTAATTTCCTTCATTTCTGCATGTAAGTAGAATTGATAAATTTTGTATGGTATCAATTTCTAACTAATCTGACCTTGCCAGCTCCTGCAAACAATCATATCCATGTTATAACAACTTTATCTGTTCCCAAATCCTGAAACATACTTCACTAGAAGGTTATCTTAGAATCTGCCCTCTTTATTGTATCTGAATGAGAAGAGTGTAACTGTTCTAAGTGGCTGTTTTCCAAGACCTATACATGAAATAATATATGCTTGTGAAATTTGTAAAATCACAAATTTTTAAAAAACTTAATTAAAAAAAAAGAATATTTATTCAATCCAGAAGATAAAAGATCCAAAGTAACAAGTTTTGGAAGCCCATGTTTGTAAGTAAACAAACCTATTCTCTCTTTACCAAGTGGAAAAATTGGTGATAATAGATGTCAAAATACCTGATTCTTCAAGAGATTTGTAGAAGCTTCCAGTGAACTTAAAGCCCTTAATCTCCATTTCATGTCTTTTAAACATGTAAATGATTTCAGTTAAACCACCTTCTCAAGTGTATCATAAACCTTTTTCAAAATATATTAATAATAATGATGGAAGTGCTTCCACCATTTGTTTTTTCCAAATTCTAGCACAAAGCTTTAACAGAGTAAAAAAAAAAATACTGCTGCTACTGGTAATAACAATAATAAACTCTGTCACTTGCTGTCTGTGTAATCTGGGGCAAGTAATTTACTTTCCTCATCTGTAAAATGAGTGAATTAAGACCTATCTTACAAAATTATTGTCAAGATTAAAAATAACATGTGAAAAGTGTCTGGGACTTATAAACACTCCATGAATTGCCATGGGATGGTGGCGATTACTGTAAGAGTCTGGTGGTTTAATTTAGCCTCCAAACAACAGAAAACAAACATAGGATCTCATATGTAAATAATATTATGAAAATAAGAAAGCTTCAACAAAATAATTCCTTTTCATAAACTGGGTTGAGCATTCAATCATGTAGCTAGCAAAGTTAACAAGCTCCTACATGAAGCTATGCTGTTCAGGTAGAATGAAACAGCTGGGCTCTGAGAATGAGACCAAAGGAAAAAAAAAATAGACCTAAAATTGCAACCAGAAAGATCCTGGGTTGTGAGACATCAGAGTCAGAGGATAAAACAAAACTGGCATCTCCTTGGGTGGTTCAGTGAGTGGAAGTCCTGGGTTTGGTTAGCTGACAGCCCACCAGAAGAGTGCAGAAAAACTAGGAAATCCATCAAGGTGCCAATGACCGACTGGAAATTGTCTGTTATGTCTAAAAATGAAATCAAAGTCGAATTCAAAGTACTAGCATTGTATGCCACAATGCTGCATGTGGTATCATTTGATCCAAGAGAATGATCTTTTCTCACAGCTTATGGGAATTGCTGCTACCAACTTGCACATGACTGAGTCAACCAGAGATAAGGGCAGAGTTACTAGGACCAGTTTAATATATTATTCTTGTTCACTTTTCAAATGACATTTATCACAAAGGACATTATGTTCGGTAAGATAGTTCAGTTTGGGTTGCCAATTGGTCCGAACTTCTTAAAGTTATTTTCAGAAACCATGATTCTTCCCTTTGGCAATACAACCAACTGACACATTCTACATTTGGTAAACAGACACTAGTTCCTGTAAAATTATTTCTTACTTAAAATTATCTATGAAGACAGTCCACTGGAAATATTAAACTGGTACTCCAAGCAGATCGCTAATAATTTGGAAGCAAATGCTTCCCTTGGGGAAACTACTAAGTTTTCATTCTCTAAAAAAACTTTAAAAGTACTTCTGGGGCTTCCGTGGTGGCGCAGCAGTTGAGGGTCCGCCTGCTGATGCAGGGGACATGGGTTCGTGCCCCGGTCTGGGAGGATACCACATGCCGCGGAGTGGCTGGGCCCATGAGCCATGGCTGCTGAGCCTGCGTGTCTGGAGCCTGTGCTCCACAACGGGAGAGGCACAACAGTGAGAGGCCCGCGTACCGAAAAAAAAAAAAAAAGTACTTCTGTTGCAATTTGTATTACGTATGCTATGTATACAGACCTCTTTAAATAGGATTAGGTTAATCCACAGTCTTAACATTAAAAAATGTTTGACTCTGTGTAGCATGGTCTCCAAATGTGTGAGAGAGACATGTGGACGGGTCTTTACCACTATGAAATGTTTAGGAAGTATCCATCAAGCACTTGTATCTCAACTGGATGCCAAAGATTTACATATTATAATGTGTTCTGTTCTTAAGGAACTCCCTCGTTCAGAGGAATTTACAAGTTGGCAAGAAGACATCAAAATTCAAATACACACACATATATATATATATATATAATGTATATGTATATAGAAGGTATATATGTGTGTGTAAGTCTGTCTGTCTCAAAACTCAATACTAAGAAAACAAACAACCCAATTTAAAGAATGGGAAAAAGACTGGAACAGAAGCTTCACCAAAAAATTATGAATAGCAAATAAGCACATGAAAAGATGTTTAACATCATTGATCATTAGGGAAATGCAACTTAAAACCACAGTGAGATACCACTACACACCTATTAGAAGGGCTAAAGTTAGGAAAACTGGCCATGCCCAGTATTGGTGAGAATGTGGGAGAACTGAAGCTCTAATACACCTATGCTGGTGAGAATGTAAAATGGTACAACCACTTTGGAAAACAGTATCTCTTGATAAATCTATGAGAAGGGAGGCATATTAAAGGATACAGTTATACAGTAATACATAGCAAACTTCTAAGGAACACTATTCACACCCTAGTCTGTGTGCATAGTTTGCCCCCGAATATGTAAAAAGCATAATTTCGGTGCCCTTATGTGGCAAATCTTACTAAAAAGTTGGTTTTGAGGTGAGGAATCAGATGTGGCTATGTGCAGGGGTGGGGACGGGCAAGACAATATATCTGAAAGCTGAAAAGAAAGAGCATTCTTGAGGAGCAAGAAATCAGTTATGCCTGCTGACCGCTGTATACAATTCCTTGAAATGTAAAGGAGGGCATGTGTGATTCAGTAGGCAGGTCCCAGTCATAGGTGTCCCCAAAGCTGGTGATAAGGAATGGAAAAACTCATTCAATACAAACCAGTATTGGGTTTTCAATAGAGGAAAATGAGGTCAATTAAGTGAAATTGCTCTAATGGACAGTTCTTCCATTAAGCAATACTGACTTTCAGAAGACACTGAGAGCCATATAAGAAAATGGCAAAAATTTTGTAGGGTGAGGGAAGGGATTGGTGCACATAGAGGGATATTATTTCAAGTTCCTTAAAGAGAACTCAGGTGGGGAGGACGACTAGAACAAACTAAGATTGTTAGGCATCTGGCTGCTGTATTTTGACTTACTGTAGTGAGAAAGCTAACAACTAATCAGACAATAATAATAGGTGCTGCTTATTGGTACTTCGCTAAAGGCAAGGCTCCCTACTCAGTGAGAAACAGTCTTCATACATAATCCAGTTTAATCTTCACAACAACCAACGAGATAATTATTATTGCCCCCTTTTTATAGACAAGGATATCAAAGACTAGAGACTTAAGGAAATTGCCCATTGACCGCACAACATGGAAGAGGAAAAGTTGGGACTTTAACTCAGGTCTTCCTAATCTCTCATTTATCCAAAACTGAATCCAAGGATATAAAACTCCATTCCAAAAAAATAGTAAATAATATGATTACAAAAACTTCTACTTAGTAATAAATGTCACTAGTTAACAGCAAGAGACAAAGAGTGTATGAGAGGGAAGAGTAAAAAGTGGGGAACATTTTGTTAGCAGTCACCACTTCATGACTCTTGTCCCACCTTGAAGTTCTCCAGGGTCCTTCTAAGACAGCAGAGTAAATTATCGCCTGTTTTAATCTGCCCTCCCAAAAGGATGTGTGAAATATGAAGGCAGCTTGTTTTCATTTTAAATAAATTGCACTTCTAAAATGAAGCTTGATTTTCCTAGAAATCCTGGAAATTTTGCATGGATGAGAAGGAATGACAAATAAATAAATTTTTACTTTGCAAAAAAACTGTTTACTTTCCAATGCTTCTTGACACGGGTCTCATGTTAGAATCACCTGAGATACTAGGGCCTCACCTCAGATCAGTGAACTCTGAATCTCTGTGGGGTAGGCCTGGGCATCACCATAGTCTTTGAATCAGCTCCTCCACCAGTTATTTCTAAGATAAAGCCAAGTTTGAGCACAGAGTTTGGAATCTTCTGGGTCACATCTAATTCATTTAACTAGTATCCTGCAAGTCACATGACATTAAAAGCTATGTGGCAGCCTCATCTTTGTGTTTGAAAACTCAGAACTCTGTCATCCTCTGTGCCTCAGTGTCTCACTCGAGAGGAGAAGAACCTCTCCAGTTATTGCACACAGCCCACCTAAAGCTGAGATGAGGCTATGGATCTCAGTTCAAGTTCCCCATCGTGGGTACAGGTCATAGGGGCCCAGGGAAGTAGTGAGAGTGGGTAGGGTCGGCCAAGAGTAGGCCAAGTGACAATCTCAGGTCTCTGGTTTTTACACTATTGTCTTTTGTAGAAGCTGAGGAAGGAAACACAAATGTGTAATATCTACACTAACATAATGTCCAGAATTTTTCAAGTTTCCAGAGGAATAAGTCAAAGCACTGAAAGGTCCTTCCACTTACAGTTTATCGAGAAAGGAAAAAAATATACTTTGGGAAATACCTGACATCATTCAACTATAGAATGATCTGAGGCCTTGCTTTCTCCATCTCTTGCACCCCCGAGCACCCATTTTGCATGTACTTCACAGGCAATGTCTGGGTACAAGAGGATTAGGTAACAACCAGAAAACTCTGGTTCAAATCTAGGCTCACCCCTTAGTAACCAGGTCACTGACCATAATGACCTGTAGAATGGGGGAAAGATACTATAATACTACCTACCTCTGGATACCAACTCAAAGAGAAGATAAGACATATGAAAGCATTTTATATGGAAGCCCTATATGTATAGTTTTCGTTATTTTTTTCATTTGCATTACATGAGCTTTAGCACCCTGCCTCTAGGCAGGAATGAAGCTAAGTCTCTTGCTAACCTCAAACTAATTGGAACCGACATTTGACAGCTTCCCATTGGCCTGCTTCCATGTGCTGTGGAGGCCTCAGACTTGCCTCCTCGGCCCCCAGGCCATTGGAATGGCTAAAATAAAGTGTAGCTGATCTTGTCTTCCACTTGGTACATTGGATTGATTTGACATTTGCAATTATTGGGAAGCATCATGTCCTTGATGACATGGGGCTCCACCACAAGCATCGCCACCATCACCGCCATCACATCTGTACTTTACACCCTATCCCCAGCAGGTGACCAAAGACTGATAGGAAGGTACAAATCCTAGCCCTTTGGCCTCAAGGTGGGGCAACTCTGCAGCGAGATTTAAACTTCCCATAATTAGATGGAGGATCACACCATAGCCGGCTCCTTCCCCTTCCTTATCTTGCTTCCCTCCTTCCTTGACAAGGGTTTCCTGAGAAATGCTGATCAATAAGTCACATACACCTGAATCCTTGTCTGAGGATCCATCTTTAGGCAACCTCACTAAGACAACTATATTAGAGTTACCTGCTTTATGTTTTATCTACTGAACATTTTAAAATAGAGTCTTTGCCTCGTTATTCAGCCATCTGCAGAATGCTTCTCCCTGTCATCTAGCTGCTGATTAGAAAGGAATGCAAAATAATTGAGTAATGTCCCAAACGAAACACACAAAACAGGGTGAGTCTGTACATATTCAGCATTCCCATGTCAATGTCATCTAAGTAGCCAGAGAGAGGGAGCTAACCTCAAATCTCCCAAAGAAGCAGAAGAGAGGTATGATCATCTACTGAGGTTAGAACAATGGTTTTTGTTCATTTGGAATCCTGGAAACTTCTAGGAATTTGATGAAAGTTAGGGATCCTCTTTCCCAAATAGGCACAAAAACACATATATACAATATTTTGCATGAATTTTCAGAAATTTTGTTAGATTCTGAAGTAAATTCTAGATCCCAGGTAAAGAATTTTTGGCTGTAGTAATATGACCCCATCATTTGAAGGATTGAAAATCGCTTGTATTTAGTGCTGCTAAGTTAGTGCTAATAATAGTTTTAATTCCTATTTCATCTTCCACACTTAATATATGGGGCAAAACCTACTAACACTTTACCCGAATGGAGGACTCTCAGTCCCTCCTCCCAGGCACTGTGGGCCCACCTCTCCTGAGAGGCTGCCTGCTGACTGTCCCAAAGCTGCAAGCTTGACACCAGGAGGACAAGACCTTCGGTTCACAGCCATCTCAGCCCACTCCAGCCCCAAACACTCGAAAGCCCTGAGGCCCAGATTTAATACCATTTGGAATTAGTACCATCCCCTCCCTCTCATAGCTTGTTAACACCCAAAACATAACACCCTCCAGAAGTCTCTTCACTTTCAACTCTCATCTCCATAGTGTTTTCTACTTCCTCTCCTCTCCTCTATCTGCTCTCTGATCTTCCAAATCTTTCACTCTTCCCTCTATCCTCCATGCCAAGCTAAACAAAACTCTCTATACCCTCGACCTCTCTACCGAATGTTCATTTTCTTCATTCCTTTGCCTTCATTAAAACTGGGCTTTTCCTCCAGGAGCAGCTGGAGCAGATGTTTCTATTCGGTCTTCCATGTTCCGTGGACCAGTAAGAGAACTGGAATATTTTGTCTGCCAAGAGCGGCACCACCCCTCATCTGCTGGCATATTCTTCGCCCTACCAGATCCCCAACCTTATTGTTCAGAAACAGGCTGTATTTTCCTTATTTATTTTAGGAAATTTCATTTATGTTCCAGCTTACTGAGGAGAAGACTTGACTTTAAAAATTTCAGTCAATAACATGCAAAATAGGTAACTTTAATATAAATGTATTAAGTCAGGTTTCCCAGAAGCAGATCCTGAACAGGGACTCAGTTTTCCCTGATTTATTATGGGGACAGTCTCAGGAAATTCTTGTAAGGGAGGGAGTGAAGCAGACCAGGGAAGGGGGTGGAGCTAAACAAGGATGTGGTCCTTGCCTGATTGCAGGCAGAGGAGCTCTACAGCTTTAATCTCCTGGCAGAGTTCTCCCACCTTGAGGCAGAGGGGGCCAGGCACCATTCAAGGTGCCGAATATACAGAACTAAACCAAACAGACAAAATCCCGACTCCCATGGGGCTGCCATTCTCTTGGGGGAGGCAAGATAAACAAATATATAATATGTCAGGAAGTAACCGATGTTACAAAGAAACAGGCAGGGGAGGCTAGAGATTAGATGGTTCAGGGGTGTTGTTTTGGATGGAGTGGTTGGGGAAGACCTCTCTGGGAGGTGATATGTGAGTAGAGACCTGAATGAAGTGAGGGACTGAATCATACAGGCATCTGGAGGGAAAGTATTTTTGTGGAACAGCAGAGGCAGAGATCCTGATCCAGAAGCACATTTGACACATTCAAGGAAGGGCAGGGAGGCCTTTGTGGCGGGAATGCGGACATAGTTGAAGAGCTGGCAGGGAATCTGCTGGTACGGCCTACAGGCCGTGGTTAAGATCTTGGGCTTTTATTCTGAAAACGGTCTTACAGGTCCCACCTCCCTAGGCACAGTGATTGGCCTGAGACTGGACTCGTGATCCTAACTGGACCAATCATAGCCTCCCCACATTACTGGCCACAGTATTAGACCCAACAATGGGCACTCAACTGGGTTATGCCAGAGTTTTCTCCCCCAAATTTCCACGTTAGAGCTAAGAGAAGAGGGAGAGTTCTTCTTATGTAGCAAAGCTGAAAAATACGAGAATAGAAGCCGAAAAGTAAAGAGATGCAAAATGAGTGGTAGAGAAAGACGGTGCCATTGGCGGGGACATCCTTGATTCTGATGGCCCAGGAGCAACTCCATCTACTCACACCCTCTCCTCAGTTTGGCCACATTTGCTAGTAAATTCTCCTTAACCTGAACTAATTGGACTTGGATTTCTATCACTTGGAAGTCAGCATTCTCCTAACTCCTAGTGCTCCTTTAAACTTAATCTTTTTCCTCACTGGAAAAATAGCCACCTGCTTATGCCATCTGTTCATGGTTTGCGCCACCTTTTCTTTTTATTGTCATCTAGCAACTTCCCAGCTACTCTCTTTCACTCAAGTACTTCAAAGTGGTCCTTCCTACCCCAACTCCAGCATCATCCTGAACATGTCCTTGTGAGGATTCCTGACCCTGGCCTCAAACTTCCTTGGCTTCTTCAGTTGACACTACTTCTATCTCTACCATACTTTAATTAACTGTCTGCATGGCCAGACTCTGTAATATGTTATCCCCGAGAAGTGTCCCGTATCAGAAATCTTAAATAAACTCCAGCATCTCAAACTCAACCTTATCCTTCCAAATAGAATGAAAGTCTGGAACTGCTGCTACCACAGAGGACCACCTGCTTTAGAATTAGGACAACTCAGACTGGAGCAGAACCTGAAAATTCCTGAGGACACTGTTTGATGTCTAATCATGTAGGCTAATATATATTCTTTTTTTTCCTTAAGACTTGGTTGACTTTTTGTCACTTGCAACCAAAAGAGTCATTGCAAATGACTAATTCAAGGTCTTTTACCTGTGCTGGGCCAGTTGCCTATTATTTCCCTGAGCAAATATTACATATATGTTTTATTGCATATCGATATATATTTACTACTCGCTATTCTTCTCAAGCTTTCTCATCTTTCAAGCATGCTCCTGTTTATAATTTTGACCAACCACATTGTCTACCACTTCTTGAGAAAATTAAAGCACACACACTTGTACATACATACGCATCCATCTAAGAATTCTGCCTCCTCCTCTCTCTCATTTTCTTCCATCTGGTCTCAGAGAATGTGCTCTCTTTCCCACACACCAAAACTCCACCTAGTCTGGACCCCGTTCTCCACCCTGTCCCTACCATTTTTCCCGGAGAAATCCCATCTCAACCCTAACTCTTCAGTTTCTCCTTTCTCGAAGCAAGCTCCTCTTCCTCAGCTTAAAATAACGCTCCCTTTCTTTTGTGCTGTGTCCTCCTCTATCTCCACAATTACAAACTTGGTCTGCTAACCTTCACAGGTAAGCTCACCCACTTCTCGTCTATGACTACCCAGCTATAAGCTGGCAACTGACAAATTTTTGTCCAGCCCGAGTCTCGCCCCATAGCTTCAGAATCCTAAGTCCAATACCTCCTTACATTTCAACGTCTCAATTTACATGTCTGTAACTGAGTTCACCATCTCTCTATCATCCTAAGCCTGCTCGTCTTCATATCATCACTGTCATCCACCTACTCACCCAAGCTATTCAATCATTCTCCAGTCCTGGTAATTGGCGTTCTAAATATTCTTGAATCTCTGTCTGCCTTTCTACCTCACCACCTAGACCACTGCATCTAAATCAGGCACCCATGGATCAATCCTCCACGGCTGCAACAACTTCCTATCCAAAATGCAAACACGACCATGCCACTCTCTGCCAAAAATCTGTCAATATTTTATGGATCTAACTGAAACTAAACAAATGTTTCTGGGAATACTGAGTTTCATCAATTAATAGGACACTAGTCATTCTCAAACCAAATGAACTTTTTTCTCCTTTTGGCCAGTTTGAATTGTCCATGGCACCTTTTTCCTCATTAGAATGCCATCAAAAACTGACTATGTTCAGTTTTTGTCCATCAAGTTTCAATTATTTGCCCCTCTCTATATAAAGTTTAATGAGTGACATCAAGTTAGAAATGAAGAAGTGGGTTGGCACAGTAATGGAGCGCCTGTGAATATAAGATATGGGATTTAGATCAATATGAAATATTTGGGAGGTAACTGGCTTCAGTATCCAGTATGCCTGATCTTAGCCAAACACAGCTTCCCAAGAAAATCCCCGAAACGCTTGAAAAGTTTCCATAAGATGGATTGAAAAGGCTCTGCAGACTTCAAAGGACTGTTTAAAATGTTTTGATGAGTTACATGTAAATGAACACGCAGATTAAATTTCCATCTAAGGCCACATGCTCCTAAAACATTGAGGGAAAGTGCCTTGCAAAACATGCTCTGGGTTGTTCTGAACTCAAAGCAGTTTGCAATATTCAACAAACCTAAGTGTGGCAGGGCTCACCCATCTCTTCGTCAGTCTCCTTACTACTTCAAAGCATAGTCACTAACCAATAAGTTTCAATAAGAAAGGAAAATGTACGCAGAGGGTTAAACTAAAAGGAAACTGATATTCTGCTCGTTTAAAGGAGAGGATGATGATCCTAGAGCTATGAAAGAGCAACATGCACGGACCTAGAGATTATCATATTAAGTGAAATAAGTCAGACACAGAAAGAGAAATATCATATGATACCATTTATATGTGGAATCTAAAAAGATGATATAAATGAACTTATTTACAAACCAGTAATAGACTCACAGACTTCAAAACAAACTTATGGTTGCCAAAGGGGAAAGGTGTAGGGGGGAAGGGATAAATTAGAAGTTTGGGATTAACATTTACACACTACTATATATAAAACAGATAGCCAACAAGGACCTACTGTATAGCACAGGGAACTCTACTCAATATTCTGTAATAACCTATATGAGAAAAGAATCTGAAAAAGAATGGATAAATATGTATGTATAACTGAATCACTTTGCTGTACACCTGAAATTAACACAACATTTTAAATCAACTATACCCCAATATAAAATAAAAATTAAATTTTAAAAAATGCAAAGAGAAAGTTTCTTTCTCCAGATTTTATTTGTTCAATTACTGATTTAATTAACAAATGTATTTTTGAGCACTTACTACACGTCAGGCACCATAAGGAAATCAAAGAGTTACATGGATCATCCCTTAAATTTCCTGGGAGATAGAAAAATGATTTCTTTCACTAGCCTAAATACATCATTACTACCTGGAGAACAGTGTCCAAGTGAACACAAGTCATGGGAAAAATGGAGTAGAAGGTGTAGAAAATGTTCACATACATACATTCTCCAGCCAACAGAGCAAGAAATAGGCACACTGTGGTTTATGTAGTTCTGAGATAGTTGAAGGGCTGGAAAATTCATCCTGAACCTTGTGCCCTGCTCAGTACTGGCTCAGTACCTTGTGCACTGCATGTCCTGGATCTTGGTATTCCAGCTTCCTGCCTGGAGCATCCATCTTGTCACTGGTGTTCTGGAAAGTCCAGATTGCTGAACACTGTTGACTGCCCCAAACGGAGAACCATCTAGCTCAGAAATTTACTTTGTCAGCTTACAGCCTGGTGACAAAACCATGGGATGCTTAATTTGGGGTTTTCTAGCTTAAAAAAAGTTGCCAGCTACCTCTTGTTGAACATGCTGGTCAAAATTCCCTGTTATCCAAGCTCTCAGTCCCAAGACTGTATGAGATTCTGCCTGATTCAAACATGGCTGCTGCTAATTAATATTTTTTTTAATTTCTGAGTTATTCCACATTCTTCTGATGAGAAATAAAATGTGATCATCTTACTGTTCCCCAACAGACCACAAAAGGGAGGACAGTTGAGTGACTACCCTTAAAATTTTCAGAAGAGAAAAGGAAAAGATTACAGGATACAGACCCCTTTGATTACAGGTATTCTGAGAGCTGGGACCTCATATTCTATTTCTTTTCATGCTTTCCTATAATGCTTAATTCAAAAAAACACCATCCATTAACTAACAAAAACTCCCAACACTAAAATCAAGGCTAAAAGAGGGAAGGGCAGGGTAGTGGAGGAGATTGGGGGGAAAAAGCGTTCCTAAGAGAAGACTCCCTGGTGACAGACAACAACCTTTTCATCTACTCCTGGTTTGTACTTTGTCAGTCATTTTTGGCAAAGTAAAAAATGAGAATATTTCCCACCTAAGTGTTGATACACATTTAACTCCAAATCTCTAACATTCCCTGGACAGACTGAAAACAAACATGACAAGAGAATGAATGAGAGGAAAGGGACCGTGCTCTAGAAGTAAAAGAGGGTCCTGGTATGGGTCGTTGCTATCAGTTTTTTATTCAGCAACTGTCACACGGTGATTAAGTTACATTAGATATTGTGGGAATGAATTGTTACATGCTGGCAGCAGCCTCATGTTAGAGAAACTCTTCCCTACATCAAGGGTTGCAAAATTGAACAAGAAAAATGCACCCAAAAAAGTCTCTTCCGGAATGTGCGGGCTTTATTATTTCCATTTTGAGTGGCGTTGCATCCTTGCCACAAATTCCAAGGTCATGGGGTGAATTCTCAATTTTGACCTGCTTCTGAGCCTCACAGAATAAAGACTCACCAAGTCAGATTTTCCCAGTACATAAATTACATCCAGGGAGTAAATCAGGCACCTCTGGAAGCGGCATTGACTTTTTTAGGCCACCAGGACAACAGTAACTGAATTACTGCTTCTGTGAAATAAATAGACTCTTGTCTTGATCTGAAAGGGCTAATTCAGTTTCTTAAGGGGCCAAATCTAGTATTTTTTGAATATACGGGAAGACTGTAGGTTGAACAGCATGGGTCAAAGTGCTAGACCTAGGATTACATAGGTTCACGTAGGATCAAAACTGGATAGTCTGGTAGTCAGAGAATGTGATAAAGACCTGTAGTAGAGAGTGAATGACTTCACTGATGGATACATTCTGAAAGATTAGTCCTGTCTCTCTCCTCATGCCCATTTACTTATCTGTTAGACACAGTGGTCCCAGATGGGACAAGAAGAGGATAAACAAGCAAGCTACAAACCTCCAGCCATCATGCAGTAAGGCTCTTACCTGTGGTGAAAACAGCAGGAGGAGACTGCTGATCTATGGGCCCAGTGCTAGGAGCTGTCTCTTCCTTCCTGAGCCATCCCCCATCCCCCCCCCCCCCCACCCCCGTGACCACAGAAATGCTGTGTGAATTTGCTGGTTGAATTAAGATTGCTAAATACTATACATGTACTTGGCTAGATACTAAACAGATCAAGAAAGAATGATTCATATAAGTATACATTTAATTATTAAGTAAAGTTTTTACAGAAAAAATTTAATTTCACTAATACTTTCAAATTAATGAACATCTTCAAACATCATCATAATAAAAAAGAACATAAGAAGCAACAGAACACACTAAATGAACAATTAAATTTTTGGATAAAATTTACATGTTGCAAGTGCTTAAAATATTCCAGGAATTATTTTAAGCACTTCAGATTTTAAAAATTTTATTTGTTCCTCATGTGGACATACGTATTCTCAGAATAATAAAACTTGAAAGTATCTAGAGAATATTTAACCTGATCCTTTTGTTTTTACCAGTTGGCTTTATATTATACTATATTTGTAAATGTTTTTACTTGAAAATATGAAAAACAAAAAAGAGACATTCATAATTCCACAACCCAATCACTGCCATGAAAAATTTTATGAAGTAAGATATTAAAGCACATCTCTCCCAGAAGCAGCTTGCAGCCTTCCTTTTCTTTTTCCTTTATTTATCAAGATATCTCTATATTGAAAGAAAGAGAGAAAGAGGAGGTACTTTTTTTTTCAATCCTGTTCTACTTTTTGATTTAGAAAGTGCTTTTTCAGTTTACAGTAAATCATTGATATTATTCAGGATAAGCAAACATAGAGACCCTTCGTTATTTTTAAAGGTTGCATAGTTTTTTATTTTATTATGGACCATAATCTAATCCATCCTTCCTGTATTGATGGACAGTTAAATTCTTTTCAATTTTTTTCTACTACAAGCTGAACTAAATGGAGAATCTTACATATCTATATCGACTATATAGATATATATACATATATATTTTTAAAAAATTGTTCTAGGCTAGCATGAGATATTGAAAGGGAAGATGCTTGGTCAAAGACGTCCCATTTTGCTCACAAAGGAACCAGTGCCCCAGCACTGGTCCATGGAGGTTAGCTTGATATAAACTGGAGGGCTCACCATCCCCTGAAGGGGAGAAAGAAAACTGAACAGAGGAAACATCAAGGGAAGAATTAGATATCAAGGACTCATGTTTCCCTCTGAGTGTTAGAAGCCTGCTTGGAGTGACATGTGTTGTTATCAGAGCCTCACTACAAGGGGGACTTTGGACAGAGTGAAGAGACTAATCGAAGTCCCCTAATCCAATGGAAGATCAGCCACGGTGGAAGCAGGGAGCCTGGGCCTACTGTTTGATTGCAGCGCCTGAAGATGGAGTGAGGACGGACTACAGTTCAGAGCAGGAACAGGAAAAAGAAGAGCACATGACAAGCAGTCAAGGCAGAAGAGGCCCAGCCCCACGACTGCCGGCGAAGACCGTAGCCAAGAACATGCTCTGAGGGGCTTCCAGTCATCGCCTATGCTGTGATCACTCTCCTTTGTCCCAGACCTTCAACGGAAACTGATATACACCAAAGCCTTGTTGTAGCAGTACCCTGGGGAACAAAGCAAGAGAAAGACTGTCCCAAGTTCCAGGAGTGTCAGAGGCAGCAGAGGCCAGGGTTACAGTGGAGGCAACAGCAGAGAAACAAGCTGGCACCTGGCCTGGCTCCGAGCAGAAGAGCGCAGACTTTTATCCAAATGTACTAGGGGAAGCTGGCCTGGCAGGGGGAGGGAGAGTCCAGATTCTTCTGTTTTACTAAAAAGGGTCTGTCCACGCAGCAGACACATGGGCCACAAATGTACAGCCCTGTAATCTTAAATCTTTTTCATTTCAGCAAATGTGCCAGAAACACATGCGCCTCAAAATCCAATAGCAGCTTCAAGAGGATTTTTAGTCACTCATTCCTTACCCCACAGATTAAACTTTAGTTACCAAATCTCTGTGCTAGATCGAACAATTTGCTTCCAGTCTTTCCAGCCTCTGCCAGCCCCCTTGCCCATGCTCAGCGCCGTCTGTCACTGTAGCCCGCTTCCCGCTGGCTCCGAGCCACAGCTCTCTCACTGCTGTCGCTGACTGTACCAGTCTGCCAAGTGCTCCTAGCAGCAGCACGGGCCCATTGGGCATGAAGGGGGAGAAGGCAAGGACTTATTTTTTCCCTCCATTGGGTCTCTTTTTCTCTCCCCTCCCCTTCCCATCCTTTCCTTCCCCTCCACTGATCTCTCTTTCTCTGTTCCTGTCTCTCTGTTTCTCTCTGCAGTTCCTCACCTGCCGTAAGTCACAAACCGAAACACGTTTCTCTCTAGATCCTCCAATAGCTCTCTAGGCACTTATTACTCAGTGAAATATGGCCCATCAGACTTTGATGTAGTGAAAAGACAGAGGAAGAAACTGTGGTGAATTCTCTAGGAAGACCATCCAAAACCAAGATTCTTGCCGTTAATCCTTCCATATGTCCTTGCTAACAAATGTTGCAATAATTACACCATTCCTGTTCAGCCAAGGAACCCAGGAAGTATTAGCTCCAACCTCATTCCCCACCACCACCGCCAAAAAAAGTCTGACTTTCTAACACCATGATTGTTTTTATTAGAGTTCAAGTTTAGGAAGAATAGCTCACTCTCTTGCTTATCCTTTATACCTCAGGAGTTCAGATTTAGGATGCAGTACTGCATACCTCCTTTCTAAGATCATTATGTACTATGGTGCAGAAAATCTGGAGTGCTCACTGCAAGTAGTGATTTACTGGGCAATGATTTGCTGCCAGGAAAATACAATTGTTTATAAAATGAGAGGGCTTTGAGGAAGCAATATGGCATACTAGAAAGTGGACCGATTCCACATGGGAAGAATCATACCCACCTCAGAAGATTAAATAGGCGATGTATTCAACATGAGTAGTAAAGTACCTGACCTATGAAGGGTGCTCAGGACTGTGGTTGTTCTTTGGTTTGGCCTGTGAAGCTCTGGGATTTGTGACAGTTGCCACATTCTCATCCTTCTCTCTTAATAGGATCCATTATATTATGACTATTGAATAAATGTTTATAAGATTACAGACAAGGACTGGTTTTAAGTAAGAAATAAGTAACAGAGGGAAAGAGGTGAGTCTGACACTTATTGGATGTCTCTTATGTCTCAGCACAGTGCTGGGAGCTTTATATATTATCTTCACTTGGGTTCCTTGGAAACAGATTTTGAGGTGAAGAGTTGCATGCAGAAGGTTTATTGAGGAGTGTTCTCAGGAGATACACCCGTAAGGAAGGAAGGAGGCAAGGATCATGCGGAGAGAGAAGCTGACCCACAATGAAGTAACAGTTGAGACTTCAGCTTATCCCACAGGAAGCTTTGGAGCTGAAATGCCTTCACAGTTATCCCAAACTGAGGTGAGGGGCTGGATTTTAGATGTCCATAGAAGCAGTCATTGGCCAGAGACCACCCTCTGGGAGGGAATATATCCTTGGGTGAGGCAGTTCCATGCTGCCAGGTCAACTCTATAAGGGCACAGATATGAGCCCTCAGCAGCCAATATTCCCAGCATTGGTCTACTTTCCACTCTCAGTTCCTCTCACTCTCAACTGGTATCTCTGCTAGTCTAGGAACTTGCCTGGTATGGCGACCCAGACCCTTATTTCTGGTCACCATGCATTTCCTCAGCCATGGCTGATATACTTGTCCATGTACCATTGCCACTGGGTGTGAGAGCGCTGAACACAGTCTTCCCTGTGCTCACTGTCTAGTAGCAGCCCTACCTTCTCTTGAGGATCAGGTCTAACTTCTCCTGCCAGTATGGTGACTCTTTTCTGTTGGTTTCTTGGCAAAAGAAACCTGGAAAGACCAGATGTCAGCCATACTTCCACGTTTGTGGCACTCCTACTGTTCCCTCGTAGAGACATTCCTCCTCTGGGAACTAGGACCTCTAGACACACAGAGCCTAAAGCTGAGATTGCATGCTACATTTTGGAGGAAGATGCCCCATTCTCAGACAGTATTATCTCCAAGCTGGCATCTCACTTGTGTGTTTAAAAGGCCATGACACCACTCTCAGGTCAGCAGCTTCTACGTGTGATGGGACCAATGGATTCGTAATCGCAGGCTCAATGGTGCATATCTTTTGCTGTAAAGTGGGCCCATCGGTCCAAGGCAGTGTTATGCAGTATTCCATGTTGATGAATCAAACCCTCTGTAAGTGCTCTGATAGTGGTACTGAGCAGAGTTTCTGTGGGCAGGAAAGGCATACTCATACCTCAGAATATGTGAAGATTTCAGTAGAGATGAATTGCTGCCTTTTCTGGGGTGAAGGAGATCCAGAGTAATCAACTTGTTACTATTGTTGAACCTATACTGGCACATCATAATAACCAAAGTCCATAGTTTAACTTAGGCTTTGCTCTTGGTAGTGTATATTCTATGGGTTTTTACAAAAGTATAATGACATGTATCCATCGTATAGTATCAGAATATTTTTACTGCCCTAAAAATCTTCTGTGCTCTGCCTATTCATTCTTACCACCCCTACTCAGCAACCCATGGCACCTGGCAAACAGTGATCTTTTTATTGTCTCCATAGTTTTTGCCTTTTCCAGAATGTCATATAATTGGAATCATACAGGATGTAGCCTTTTCAGACTGGCTTCTTTCACTTAGTAATATGCATTTAAGGTTCCTCCATGTCTTTTCATGGCTTGATACCTCATTTCTTTTTAGTGCTGGATAATAGTCCATTGTCCGGATGTACCATCATTTATTTATCCTCTTACTTACTGCAGGACATCTTGGTTTCTTCCAAGTTTGGCGATTATGAACAAAGTTTCTACATACATCTACATACAGGTTTTTGTGGGGGCAGAAGTTTTCAACTTCTTTGGATAAATACCAAGGAGCATGATTGCTGGAATGAGTGGTAAGAGATTTAACTGTTGTCATTTGTTTGATCACCAGGAAGGAAAGGGAGGGTAGATATTGGTGGGGGGGGGGGGAGCAAGTATTTTCCTCATCACTGAGTCTTCTGCATGATCTTCAAGCGAAGTAGAGCCACTCTAATAAGGGAAGATGCATCATTTCTGCAAGCCCAGAAGATTTAAGGGAATTGGAAATTTCAAAGTTCACAACTGCATTTATCCAGATATCCTCAGCCCAGGTCTCAGGATTCCACTCCTCTCTAGTTAGGCCCCGACATTTGCTCAGGAGAACTGCCAGGATGTGAGTTCAGTTCAGTTTAGTTCTCTGAAGCTCCAGTACTCTTATGATTAAGTCCTGAACTTGGTCCTCCTCTCTCTCTGCCCTCCAGCTGCAAGAGATTAGGATTTCCCTAAATGCTGCCAAAGAGGCCCTCTAATTTTCACAGTCTGCCTTGAATTGGTAATTAATCACCCTAAGCCTGCCATTATCCCTCTTTGATGAATCAGTGGTGCTAATCAACAGCCATCCAATTCCAAAGTCCCTATAGTTACAATTTCTGTCATACTTCTCAATACCAGCCAATGTATTGTACCAGCCAGTATATCTCCTTCCACCAATATCCCAACCCAGTTTACCACCACTAAAAGTTTTAACAGTTGCACCAGGACAACATAACAGGGGCTATATATATTCTACCTGCAAGTAGTAATGGGGTCTTCATTGCCATTGAGTCAGCAAAAAATTCTTCTCTTAGAGTCTATTTCCTATGACCATTCCTGGTACCAACTGTTTTCAACTGGGTTCACTGGAAACAGAGTCTAAAAATGGAATGTTGCATGCAGAATGTTCTCAGAAGAGATACATATCAGGAAGTAAAAAAGGTAGGAACAGTCAGAGGGAGAAGGTGATCCATGTGAAGTGACAAGTGAACTTCAACAGATTCTATGGTGAGCTCTAGAGCTGGAAGGCCCTTCAAAATTGTTCCAAAATGAAGCAAAGGGGACTTGCCTATGAATCCCTACAGAAGCCAAGCATTGGTTTTATTTCACCCCTTAGGAGGAGATGTAACCTTGGGTGAGACAGTTCTCTGCTATGGAGGGCAATTCCCAGAGAGGAGAGCAGATATGAGCCATCTGTGGCTGTTATCCCCAGGAGCCAGGGTGATGTACATCAGCCTTGAGGAGGCGATCTTGGAAGAGATTTACAGTATGTACTTTATGTATTTTATCTACACTACAACCATGTGCAACTGAGAGTTTCAATCCTGCTTCTTTTCCCTGCCTCCAGAAGGACAGTCTTTTTTCCATGAGTTACAGAGAAGGAATTAAAAAGAAATTAACCCCTTGCTTGAGGTCAAAAGAGTGTGAGTGACAGAGACAGCAGGATCAAGCAGGCAAGTTGGGTAAGTCACTATGAGCATCAAGAAAGTGGTGGAATCACAGTCTTCAGCTGAAGGATCTGAGCTACGTACAGGAAGTCTTTAGAAGAAATTCAGCTTTTGGAGTCCAAAAATCTTATGAAGTTCATTGTCAGAGCATCAATGGATGGGCTATAGCCCAATTTCTCAGACATTGGCAAAAAAGGCTTCTGCTTGCTTTTAAGGGGAAACAGCTCAGGCCAAGCTACCCAACCCACCCTTCCAGAGCAGATTTATGTCATTAAAGGGCCCCTGCTGAGCTCTGTCTAGAACTCTCCACTGCTCATCTTCTGACAGTATAATGTTGCCTTGTAGCCTGCAGGTCACCAAGAGAGAGTGCCATGTATCTAGCAATCTCTAGTCTCAGACTCCACCTTGTTTTATCCTCATTTTTCTCAGCATTGGGCAGAATCACGGTCACTCTCAAAGTCAGTGACATCAGCCACTCTAGGAAAATGTGTTTGCAACATTACTTTATCCTTCACTATTGTCTAATGAGACATCCTTGGGAGAAGATCCACATATATTGCCACAACTACCACCAGATACTCCTTCAAAGCATATAAAAATGTGAATTCATCCCAAAGTTTGCCAGAGATCAAGTTCAGTGGCCAGGTTCCACTTCCAAATCATTGCGGTCACTTCACATACTTGGTACTAACGAACCTGAGAACCACTGATTTTGTTGCAAAGTGAATCTCGTTCTTTGACCACAGGCCACACCCCCAAACCCAGGCAGCTTGGTCCCAGATGCAGACTGGGTTATGGAGGAACAGCTTGGGCATGTGAATGGACCACAAGGGAAGATCACAGCCCAGAGGTCACCCTCCTGATAGCAGGCCAACTATCTTTACCTCCTTGGGGAAATAAAATCACTGTGAGGGACGAGTGCTGAATAATTATTTGTAAAATTAATGAACAAACTCCTTAAAGGGAGTAATTGTTCTCTGCATTTCACATGTCTGCCCATGGCTTGTCTGCTTCCGTGTGGAACTAGAAATTAATGCTGAGCAGAGCTTTCCCTCCACCTCATCCACTGGCAGAAAACATATCATGTCTCAGCACACCAGGGGATACCCGGTGACCTGCTGGGGAGCGTGAGCTGGAGCCGTTCCTATGACAGCATGTGCCACTTTGCCTTAATAAAAATTACCAAACCAAAAACAGATGACAGCCACAGATGTTAAGGAACTGAAATGTATAAACAGTCTCCTTTCCTTGCTATAGTTTTTTTTGGTTGGGTTTTTTTTTTTTAACCAGTTGGGGTGCGTGCGTGCGTGTGTGTGTGTGTGTGTGTGTGTGTGTGTGTGTGTTGCCCATGTGTTAATGAAGACTGTGGGAGGCTCTTGGCCCAGTGCTGCGCACCAGGCTGTAGCCTGAAGAAAAGGCTCCCCGGGACACTGACCAGACTTGATGAAATGGCAGGGTGGTCTGCTATAGAAGAATCCACTTCACACAGGGGGTCTCCTTTGATTATTTCTACTTTTGTCATCAGAAAGAAGCATGGGAATCCAGTCTATTTTCCTGAATCTTCCTGTGTTGTACCAGTTCCCCTGGTCTTACACTCTCTTTCCCCTTTAGGTCACCCTATCAGTCAACAATATTTATTAAAACCTTGTTGTAGGCAGAACAGCAGCATTAGATTCCATGAAATACAAAGAAATAAGCAAAATAATCCCTGCCTTTGAGGAGCATATAGACTAGTATAGGAACAACCACCCACAAGCATGAGGCAACATGACATTTTGTGAAAGCAACAGCATAACACAGTGGGAAATGTCATTATAAATTGGAAAGCAATAAAGCACAACCAAAAACTCAGTGAAGCAACATGTAAACAGCCCTCCTAGAAGAGGTAAATTTTGAAAAAAATCACTGATAACACCTCCATGTGCTATATTCCAAGTTGCCAATAACTCAAATTTTCAAGTTCCTTTGACTCTACCTTCAAATTTCCTTTTGCCTTATTTTTCAACCCTGTTTTTCTTACTACCACCACAAGGCCATAAAGCACGTTGTGCCAGTAACATTTTAAATGGCCTCCCTGTGTCCAGCTTCTCTTCTGTTCCACCTCTTTCATGTACAATTATCAGATTTTCTTTGTAAAATGTAATGACTTCCATTAAGTAATTGACCTTCTCAAAACCTAATAATGGCCGCACATTGCTCCTCAGGAGAGAGTAGAGGGACTGTACCTATAGAATCTGGGTATAATCTATATATAAGTCAGCATGTAACAGCTGAACAGTAGGCAATAGTATTATTAAATTATTATTACTATTATTTAGGTAAATGTTTAATAAACTGCATGTACGTCTTTTCATAGAGTTGGTTTCATCATTCACAGAGAATTGAGTCCCGAATTAAGAGAATCCCTTCAGGGCTTCCCTGGTGGTGCAGTGGTTGAGAATCTGCCTGCTAATGCAGGGGACACGGGTTTGAGCCCTGGACTGGGAGGATCCCACATGCTGCGGAGCAACTAAGCCCGTGAGCCACAACTACTGAGCCTGCGCGTCTGGAGCCTGTGCTACGCAACAAGAGAGGCCGCGATAGTGAGAGGCCCGCGCACCGTGATGAAGAGTGGCCCCCGCTTGCCACAATTAGAGAAAGCCCTCGCACAGAAACGGAGACCCAATACAGCAAAAATAAATTAATTAATTAATAAACTCCTACCCCCAACATCTTCTTTAAAAAAAAAAAAAAGAATCCCTTCAAGCCGTAAACCTAAATCATGTAGAAGTAAACAAAATTTAGGATAATTAGACTAACGTCCAGAGTGTGAAAAAAAAAAAAGATAGATATACTGTTGAAATCTAGATGGACTATCCTTTGTCAAAATACTCGCCACCTAAATGGTAAATTGATGAGGCAACAAGCAGGAAAGATAAAAAGGACTAATATTTAAATTAATATTATATTCCATAATTTCTCCAGCAAAGCAAGTGACACCATCTTCCTTTCACCCTGGGAACCTTTTCTCACTTGATTTTCTTCAGAGATAGAAGTGAATCTTCCCAAGAACTCCTAGTGTCAAATGAACTAATCAAGTCAAGAAGAGTGGATAAAGTAAGAAGAGTTGAAAACTTTTTTGAAAATTACAGTTCATAAGAAAACCAAAATAATTAAAACAATATGGTATGGGTTCCTAAGCAGACAATCAGATTAATGAAACAAAATGCATGAAATCAGAAAAAGATCTTAATTACCTATGAGAAATTAGTATATATGACATCTTTAACCAATGATGAAAAGACAGAGCTCAGATGAATAGGTAGCCACTTTGGGGGAAAAAATTACTTGTTTTCCTACTTAACCTCTGATTTCAAAACAAAATTCAAGATAAATATAAGATTTAAATATATTTGTAAAAGAAGCAATGAAAGTCCAAGAAGAAAATGTGCCAAAAATATTTTATAAAACAGAAAGGAGGGGTAGCTGTTTTGGGAAAGTTTGTTAGTTCCTCAAAAAGTTAAACATAGACACCATATGACTCAGCAATTCCACTCCTAGGGATACATCCAAGAGAATTAAAAATATGTGTTCATACAAAAACATTCATATATGTGCATGTTCGTTGCAGGATTATTCATAATAGGCAAAGGATGGAGATAATCCCAGTGTCCTTCAACTAGTGAATGTATAAACAAAATGTGGTATATCGAAACAATGGAATATTATTCAGCCATAAAAAGTAATGAAGTACTGATGCATGCTACAACATGGATAAATCTTAAGAAAAATATTCTAAGTGAAAGGAGCCAGACACACTTACTGTATGATTTTATTTATATGAACCATCCAAAACAGGCAAATCCATAGAGACAGAAGATAGATTAGTGGTTGCCAGGGGCTGGAGGGAAGGGGGATGAGGAATGACTGCTAATGGGTAGGGGGTTCTTTTTTGGATGATGAAAATAGTCTCAGGTTAGCTAGTGATGATGATTGTAAACCTTGTGAATATACTAAAAACCACTGACTTGTACATTTTTAAAAAATTGAATGGGGAGAGACCAAAAAGGACATCTCAAGGGAAACCGAAAAAAATACATTCAACTGAGTGAAAATAAAGATGCAACATATCAAAATTTGTGGAACACAATTAAAACAGTGCTGAGAAGGACATTTATAGCTCTAAATGGTTATATTAGAAAAGAGGAAAAGTCTCAAATCAATAATTTAAGCTCCCAGCTAAAGAATCTAGACTAAGAGGAAAAATAAACCCAAAGCAATCAGAAGGAAAGAAGTAATAAAGATTAGGGCAGAATTTCAAACTTCAGAATTTTGGGTATTTTACAAAGGTAACACAGCACATCTGCTGCACGTTACATAACAAGTCAGCCAAGGCTGGCGTCATTCCCTGTAATCAAACAAATTAATATTTCTGCAGCAAAAAGCACAAATATTCACATGGTGATGGAAATATTCTGTATCTAGACTGTATCAATGTCAATATCTTGGTTGTGATATTGTTCGAGAATTTTGTAAGATGCTACCATTGGAGAAAACAGTAAAGGATACATGGAATTTCTCTGTATTATTTCTTATGACTGCATGCAAATCTACAATTATCTCAAAATAAAAATTTTAATTAAAAAACAGAATTGAGAAGTCAGTCTAAGTATACAATGAACCACAGAAGCCATATAAGAAAAGACTAATAAATTTAACTTCACTAAAATTTGTGAAACTCTACATGACAAGCATCATATAGGCATAGAGTAACAAACAAACAAAACCTGGGGGAAATTTTGGCAAGGTGTATCAATCACAAACTGTGTTTACCTAATGTAAATTTCCCTTAATTCCTTACCAAAACAATTAAGGGAAATTTTTGTTTGGGGCAGCCATGCGTTTCCCCAGCCTCCTTTGCATCTAGGGTTGAGCATTAAGATACAGTCTCGCAAATAAAACATGACTAAAGTCTCTTGGAAAGCACCCCTCTCATAAAAAGACATAGTCTGGCAGAAAAGGACCTTCTACTTTCTTTCTGCCTGAAACTTGTTCTCAATGCCTGGAGGAGTATGGCCTTATTGTGATGTCAGGACAAAGCAATTGGAAAATAATCTCAGCAGTATAGTTGACTTTCCTCAGTTTGTAGAAGAAAAAGAGGCCATCTAAGATGTTGTTTTGGTAATCCAGACAATTACCAAAGTTGTTTGGTATTCCTGGGAAAGAGAGGAAAATTATCCATAAAAACATGGAGAAATGCAACAACCAGGCATAAAAGCCATTCCAATCATACAGTGAACAGAAATAGAATAGGTTCTGTTCAAATGTGGAACAGGGCCACATGATAGCGAAGTACATGTTTATCTAGAACATTAGAGACCCAACTCTGACTCTTCCCTGAAAGCCTTGTCAAACCACGTGACTCACAAATACTTGACTTCTATTTCTTTCTTGACTTTAACATGATTGATAATATTTCTATTCTCCATTACATGTAAGCATAGTCTACATATAATGGCAAGATTTAAAAGGTGATGTATGCTACTTAAAGAAAGGTTTCAAAAATTACAGAAATCCTTTTATTCTTTCATTGTTCTCAATCATGGCTTAGTTGCTCTGATTTTGACCGCAGGCTTTAAATAATCTAACTCACCACACATTTTCCTTAGCTTTGCCTCGGGCTGGTCAAGTCTCTACTACATCCTGAGGCTCCCCTAGCACATTTCCCAAGAACTGAAATCTCTGACCTTTTGTTCTACTGTGGTTCTAAGGGCCCTGGAAAAATAACTACAGTATAGGCATTTGTTTTCTGTCTATTCCAAGAAAAGCTTTACGTCTCTCCTGTACACTTAGCACCCACTCTATAAACAACCAGCTTTTCTTCAGTTTTCCCTTTTGTAATCCGAGTTCCCCAAAGGAAGAAAGGAACTTGTCTTATTTAGCATTTCCAGGTGACCCACCTGTGTCAGCCCTTCCCCCTCTGGGCGAGGGCACACAGCTCTTCCCTTCCCTGCCTTTCTAGCGCTCTGAGCGCTGATCCTTGGCACAGCTTCTCGTGGGCCCGCGGAATACTCCTTCAGCCTCTCCCTGGGCAGTACAACTCATTTGCATGTTCACACTGAAGAGGTTTGGTGCTTCTAAAATCCTTGCCAATATCAGAATGTTGTTATTTTTTAGTTAACCAGAACATCATAAACTTTTTAGAGGGAAATGTGGAAAAACAGATTTATAGATTTAAATCTGGAAAGAAATTAGAAATAACCTATCATTTTAAAGAGAGAAATCTAGCTTGGTCAAGGTCGCTCAGCAAGTTGGCAGCAGGATCAAAAGAAAAATTTTTATGTGTGTTACTTCCTGTGGCAAGCTACTAAACATTTTATATTTCCAATGTGTGTATTCATTTCGGAATCATAATAGAAATATCAAGCAAGCCTTCACAAGGTGCAAGCAAATCTCTTTCACATGTCAGCTGAATCTCCAAGAACAACTTTTGGATTTTGAGAAATAGGCTAAGTATATTTTTGATTTTTCAATTTAATTAACACCATAATATTAACTTCCTCCTTTAATTGTATGATCTTATAAGTATGGTAAGTTTTTAAAAGTTATTTTATTGTAAAATGAAACCAAAGCTCTTTATATAGTCATATACATCCTATATTGGTAGTACCTGTGGGTTTCTGTTATCTTTGGGAACTAAAGTAACCCATAGGAAAATATGATTTATATTGAAAAATTCATTTTAGAGTCAACTCTTCAGAAAGCTGAAAGAGGCAAGGGATAAATACCTATAAATAAAAACAAATTTACAGCATTAGTGTGAACTATTGATTTTTTTTAATCTATATAAATTCTATATGAATCTATATAAAGGAGTCAATGGAAGCTCAAAGAATTATATCATATCATATCATATCATATTATTTTCCATAGTCCCTCGGCTGAAATCCATATGGCCATATGAATTTCAAACTTGAGAATTTGGGGATTTTACAAAGGTAACATAACACATCTGCTGCATGTTACATAACAAGTCAGCCAAGGCTGGCGTCATTCCCTGTAATCAAACACATTAATATTTCTACAGCAAGAAACACAAATATTCACACTAAGTGAAGTAAATAAGACTATAAATAGACTCACATCAATTCAAGTCAGGTTTTCTAACAAATTTTTTCAGGTCAGCTTAAGTTTTGCCGTCACATAAAGGTGGAAAAAAACCTAGTTTTCCTAGACTTTTGTATTTCAGAATTGTGTCTAAGGGACCTAATATATTGCCATTTAAAAATAATTTTGTCTTGAGACTCTAAATAATTAATTTACTAAGCAATTCTATATTTTAGCATTTCTGAGTTTTGAGGGTGTTCTTTTCTGATGTCTGGTTTTTTTGTCTGTTTGCTCAATTTGGGGTTCTTCAAGAAACAATCACTTTATACTCCACTTTAAACAGTAAATGTGTTTGACAATCAAATCATACTTTCTATGTGCTTACAAGGCTGGCTGTGTAAAGTAACTTTGTCAAAGAAATGATCATTCCAGAAGTGATATGTTTTGTAAGTAGGGATTTTCACAGATCAGAATTTCTTAAAGTGGGCCTATCATTATCATGAAAATCAGCAAAAGACAGACCAAAGTTTGTAATCTGTAACACAAAGAAGTAACTATGAAGTAACAGGCATGATTTGTCAACTCTCTCTTTGGTTTTGGTGGAGGAGCAATCACACACACACACACACACACACACACACACACACACGCACACCCTGCCAGTCTCAAGTTCTCAGAATGTCACTACTGTAATTATTGTTCTGCTACCTCTCATGGGAGCTTCTGACTCCTCTGACTTATTTGAATTTTTAAATTTGCTTCCTTTCTCTAGGGTTGTGATAACATGCACCTCATCTTATTTGTGTTAGCATTATATTAATAGCTTATTCAATCATTGTAGATATGCCTTATAAATATTTCATATTCTGGCATTTAAAAAGCAATGTTGTTTTCCAATAGAATGAGTCAGGGCTTGAATGCCAGCATGAGCTAAAAATATGAATCCAAAGAGTTCCTCGTCTTCTAGAGTAAAAATTACTAAAACTTTAGGAGACTGACCTTCTTTAACTTTAAAAATCTCAGACATAATTTATATAAGACTAGTAGACTTGAAAACTTATTTCACTATATAACAAATTTCTAACAATACCATCACTGCTTGAAAGACTGAATTTTATAATGTTATTATTAAAAGTACAATTTAGAGTTAGAAGGGAATCTGATCAACCCTTTATTTCACAAATAAGAGAACTGCAGATTAGTGAGGGTGGTGAACTTTCCTGAGATTACACAGTTAATCAGGGACCAACCTGAAACCTCCAGGACTAGTGCTATTCAGCCCACCAATTTAGTCTCTATTGCCTTAGGTGTGTTCATCTTGTATCCCCATTAGAACCACAAGCAACCTGATCAGAGGAATCAGGCATCATTCTTCCCTTTCGTTTCTCCTATAGCATATTTCATAAAATAGATTTTTATTTCATATGGTGGAGCTATCATTATTCTAATAAATGCTTGAAATTGCCGCTAACCAATCTTTCACTGTGATTTTAACTTACAACATCCAAGACTCTGCTCTAATTTTTCCAGCCATTTGCATGTATTTTCAAAGAACTCTCACCCTGATGTAGACTCCCACCTGCAAGTCCTTACACACAATGATATTAAAAGAGCTCAATGCACAGCAACAAGTAGCAGTGCTTATGTCAAGTGAAAATTGTTTTTACTCTCACAATATATCTTCCCAAAGGCGACAAGATCAGGTAGTTAGACCATTTGGGGAAACTTTCTTGATCTAAAGCCTCAGATGTGGGTTGAAACTTACACAAGAAGCTTTGCTGTTGGAAAAAGTGGTGGAGGGCAAAGGAGCCCCTTTGCCTCTGCCCAGCACAAACATCATAATGAACTTAAGTGAGGATATGGCTTGTTGTTTCTAGAATTGTCACCACAACATTGTGTTCTATGGGAGAGGGTCACTAGAATGACTCATTTAAGCTTTTTAACTCTACGACCTGTAAAATGAGGACAATCCTTGTAACTGGTTTCCGATGATCATGATGTCGCCATTAAGAGTTCACTGGGCCTTGAAATGCCAGAAACTTGACATATTCTGCATCCTTTTTCCATGTTCCATTCCCAATTTAAGTTTAATATTGAATACCAGAGTATACTAGTGTTAACAAGCACTTTCCCTTGCCTATGGACAGAAAAGCAAATCTTTAACAGTGCTATGTGTCGGGGGTAGAGGTGGGGAGGGAATAACTTCTAGATTGAAACATCACTGTTAAAAACATCTCACATTTTAAGTAAAAAATTCTACTGTTACTTTTTAGAACTTTTTATTTTGATCTAATTTTAAATATACAGAAAAGCTGTAAGAATTAGTAGGACAAGGAACCTCCATATACCCTTTACCCAGATATATGAATTGTTTATACATTTTTTCCCATTCTTTGTCTCTCTCAACCATTTGAGAGTAAATTGGAGACATCATATCTTTTACCCCTAAACTCTTCAGTGTGCATTTCTTAAGAGTAAGGACATGATTCTCACTTAACAAACTCAGGAAATTTAACATTGATACCATGTACTAACTAATTGTAGTTACTTTTTTTTTCCTTTTTTAATTGAAGTATAGCTGATATACAATACAGTAATTCACAATTTTAAAAAGTTATACTCCATTTATAGTTATTATAAAATATTGGCGACATTCCATGTGCTGTACAATATATCCTTGAAGCTTATTTTATACATAATAGTTTGTACCTCTTAATCCCATACCCCTATCTTGCTCTTTCCCACTTTCCTCTCCCCACTTGTGACCACTAATTTGTTCTCTATATCTGAGTTTGTTTCTTTTTTGTTATATTCGCTAGTTTGTTTTCTTTTTTAGATTCCACATATAAGTGGTATCATACAGTACTTGTCTTTCTCTGTCATACTTATTTCACTTAGCATAGTACCCTCCAAGCCCACCCATGTTGTTGCAAATGGCAAAATTTCATTCTTCTTTATGGCTGAGTAATATTCCATTGTATATATGTACCACATCTTCTTTATGCATTCATCTGTTGATGGACATTTAGGCTGCTTCCATATCTTGTCTACTGTAAATAATGCTGCTATGAACATTGGGGTGTATGTATCCTATAACTAATATCTGTTATACAGTGTAGACTTCATATTAGGGGGAAGAGTTGCACAATAATAGATGGGTCAAATCTTGTTAACTCCCTAGGGATCTGTTGCTATAATGACACATTTGACTTCCCTGCTCACATTTTTTAAAGTTGGAAAAATTAAATAAGAAAGATCAAAATTAAATAAGAAGTGTGGAAGATATGAAGAGAATGATTTATATTAGGGAAAGCTGAGTACCAACTAATAGAGAAATTTCAACTTAGAAGCTAAGCAATTCTCTTTCACAAATTCCAGCATTCATTGACTCCAGATTTTGGTTCTCCCACTACTGTGTTTTTGAGTTTTCAATTACATGGTTTCTGGGGGTGCTTCATTATCAAATACTTTACTCATCAAAATATTACCTAAAATATGCCTGGAGTTAGACATAAACATAATCTCAGAAGCAATATTTTTATTTATATGCTACTTTATTTCAAAAAGAATTTATGAATGCTTAAAAAATACATAAAATACAACAGGAAAAGCTAAACTTCAAAGTTACTGAATTAAAAAATAAATGTGACAAAGTTAAGAGATAACCCAAAGTGAAGTTAGGAAACCACTACAAGCTCCCTTCCCAGCCTAGCATTTAGCATATAGAAGACACTCAATAATTATTGACTGATAATAAAAGAAAAATCTATTGACTGTTTTTTATGTACTATCCGGTCTCTAAGGGCAATAAAAGCCCTATTTCATTTAACCATCACAGTCACCGCGGAGGTGAATTCTATTATTATCCCCATTGTACAGATGCTTACACTGAGCTTCAAAGAAGCTAACCTGTAGATAAGTGGCAAAGCTAGGTTACGAGCCCAGATAGTCTAATTCCTGGAATTTTAACCACTGCACCATGTAGCCTCCAAAATTAATTCTCTAGAATCCCTGCTCATGAAAAACTTGGTAGAAAACAAAGAAGGCCATCTCAGCGACACCTCAGCTCTGTCAAATGAATGAAAGAATAAATGAATGTGGTAGGCCATACATTTTGTCCTAAGCTTTCTAACATCCAAAACAAAAAGGGCAACAAATTAATTCTATGATTCACAGTGTCCTTCAGAAAAAAAGCAAACCAATTTCTTGGGAAAAGCATAAACAGAAACTAATGTTTGCTGGTGTGTACAAGATCAGAAGACAAAATGGAAAGTCTAACAGTGGACATACCAAGTATATATAAAAATATAACCAATCATCAATTTTTTTAAATTATGGAGCATTTCAAACAAGTATAAAAATAAAATAACATAATGAACCCACATGTACCCATCACCCAATTTAACCATTATCAACTCACAGCAAGTCTTGTTTTTTCTGTACTTACTCCTATCCCCTCACTTTCCACCCCTGCTATATGATATGAAGCAAATCCCAGACACATCATTTCATTTATTAATATTTCATTATGGATCTCTTAAAAATAAGCTCTATAGTTTTCTCAATATAACCACACTACCTTGATCACATCTAAAATCATAATAATTCCTTAATACCTGCTCAGTATTTAAATTCACAATTGTCTCTTGAATTTCACCATTTTTAAAAAGCGGTTTGTTTGTTTGTACAAAATAAAAGATAAGGTCCACACGTTAAAATTTATAACCACTTATTAACACACAGAAATGAGTTGACTTCCCTGCAACTTAAAATGGAAAGTGCATTAGTCCAGGGGTAAGAAGTCATAGGGCTACAGAGATGTGCATTCGAGTCCAGTTTCCTCTGATTGGCCTTGAACCAGTTATGTTCCCTCTGTCTGTAAAATGAAGGGGTTGGCAAAACAATTTTCAGAGTTTCCTTCAACACAATAATGACTGGTCAGACTATTCTACTTTATAAATGAGGACCTCAAGATCAGAGAGTTAAGGGGATTACAGACTTAAATTTACAATAGAAAAATTAATTATTTGATAAAAATTCATCAACTTATTCATAAATGATATCTCAAAAAATCTTCAAGCAACATACCTCAAGCTACTTGGAGCCTGCCAGTTTGCTTCTCTTCAATGACTAATTTCACCCTTAATGAAAGCCCATTCTGTACTACCCTGATTATGATCAGAACCAAATTTAAAGAACCCAGTGCTTTGATTATTCAGTATACAAATAGTGCTTATCTTCAGCCTTACAATCAACTTCTTTCCTTGAAGTTTACCTGTCTAGCTGGTAAGGATGGGAGGGAGAAGAAAGTGTGAGGAAAAAATATTTACGGAGCCCCTCCTGTGTGCCAGGCAGTTTTTGAAAGTTGTCTTGTTCAATCCCTAGGGAGGTTAGATGAGATGGCAGAACAGGAATCTCAACCCAACATCACTCTTCCAAAACCCATGCTTTGTTCTTGTTTAGAAATCAGAAATATTAGTCTTAACTTCAGAACAACGTTGTGAGGATTAAATGGAAAAAAAAAGTCTTTTAAAAAGAGCTTTGTAAACCATAAAGCACTATGCCCACATAGAGCAAAGTGCATGGTCTCCTAAAGAATATTTTACTTGTAACTTTTAAGATGTCCAGACTCAACATTATCATAAAGGATATATCTGGTTGCTTCTGTGGGCTCCCAAATAGAGTCCTGAAAAATACATTGGGGCATCCTTAAATTCCAATTCCTTCTCCCTTCCACATACATCTCCACCCACAAACAACTGTCCTAAACCAAATCAGTCTTTTCTCCACTTTCCCCAGGACTGCCCAATGCTATAGAGAAAGAGGAGCCACATCTATTATTACACACAGCCAGCTGAGCATATAACATGAGATATCCAGGAAGTACTTTTCAAGACATTTGATTGCATTAAAATCATCACCCTTCTATCTCCCTATAAACTGAATTTCCTACACAAACAGCAAGCAAGCTGCCATAAAATTTTAGATTCCATCTGGCAAGCCCAGCATTATGCATGGATTTCTATACAATAAATGAAGGTTATTGTCAGGTTTGAACCTTCCCCAGAGAAACTGGGACGCCAAGCACAACTGGAGACAGGAGCTGCACATGCCGACCTATGGTTCATTCTAAATGGATGACACCATGAACTTCAAAGAGCATTTTGCAACACACAGCATAGAAGAATTCAAGTCAGGGGTGGCTGGAATTGAAAGACAAAACAAACATTTCCATTTGCTAGGTAGGGAGTGAAGGAATTGCAGTGAGCCCTCCTCGTTAAAATCAGGGCCTGGAGTAAAAAGTGTAGTGAACATGCAGAGCTCATTATTGTGCTTCCTAGTAAAGTGGACAAAAAGCATATTTCTGAAATGATGTTTATTACCATATCGTGTATTCTCTTAAGAAGCTAAACAGCTGCTGTCTAACCACTGTCTTAATGGAAAGCAAATTTAGGAGTTTGGAAGCTTTCGGTGGTGCTGGGGATTGGGAGGCTGGCAGGGAGAAAGGGTTTCCTTTCTTTCTCCCTTTCTTTTTATCTTTCTTTCTTTCTGTAATTTTGCGAAGACTTTAATACTATATCATTGATGGGGTTATTTAACTAAATCAGTGTAAAAGCCTCAGGTACACCAAAAATAAAAAAAAAAAATGCTAGAGTTTATGCAAAGATGAGGAATTTTACCTTGTCGAAATAACAAAATCACTAATTGCTCCAATGATTGTCCTTGAGAGGAGTGGTGTTATCATCCTAACAGAAAGGAAGGGGAACGCTGAACACCGAGTTCGCAGACTCACCTTGTAAACTCACTGAAGCATATGATTATCACTAAGTAAAATTTTGCAGTTTATTTTCTCATCCAATTCAAGACATAAAGATATTTTGGCACAGCGGTCTGCCAAATTTTTAAACTATCCAAAAACAACCTGCTGAGGGTTCAGCAAGCCACGCCAAAAAGAGACACACACGAAGTCCAATAACATCACAACACACAACAGAAGAGTGGTAGAGAGCCCAGGGTGGTAGCCAAATGATGCTGGGCTGCCTTGGAGAAACAGCGCAGTCTCTGAAAGGATGACTGGTACGTGTGGAGAGTAGAGAGCCCCCTATCTCTTTTTGCGATACGATGCCACAGGATCAAAACAGGGAAAAGCAGGAGCGCAGGAGTCCCAAAAATGTTATTTAAAGTACAGAATTTCAGTTATATCTCAATAAAGCTGGAAACAATTCCTTTTTAATTTTAAAGAAATACTAGTCTACCAACACACACACATATTTTTAATTGAGAAAAGAAAGCAAGCACAGAATTTCAATCTCCACTTGTAGGATTAAACTTGCAGTTTTTAAGCACTGAATCAATAAGCGTATAAGTAAGATGAGAAGGCAAATAAATAGAGCAAGGAATACATGAACTTAGTATGACCAAAAGAAGGCTCTCAGAGAAAATCAGCACTTTAACCCAGAATAATTCTTCATATTACTACAGATGACTGTGGTGGCTACCATCAAAGTGAGAATGTATTTGAGACTAATTGGGTGTTATTATACACTTTGGGGAGTTCAGCCTCCCCATACCACGGAACTTTCAGATTCACCCCGTTTCCTGATTTCTGATGATTGGTTCTCATCATCCAACTATAAAGATTTGGATCATCCCAATTACATTTTGTAGTTACAAGGGGCTGAGCACATCTGCAGCACAGCAGTGAGCATTGTAGACCTCAAAGGAAAGTCATCCACATGAGATCCATGATGTGTGTTTCCAATGTCAAATGCAATTAATTTTTAAATGGATACTTGGGTTTTAGGAGCATTCACCCAAGGCTTTCACTGGCTACTGCCTGAGTGATGATTTCCGTTCTGCTCATCAAGGGCAGCTGTCCCTTCCATCCACTCACTGGTAGAACCTATCCCTATCGGCTCAGCCCAGGTGGATAAGTGTACCAAGTCTATGCTTGTCCACGATCATCTCTCAAAATATGATGTCACTGGGAGGCAGAGAAAATGCTTGTGAGAAAGATTCTCCATTAATTTACACCAGGATTAATTTTTTTAAATCTCCCTCTGAAAAGTACAAATTTGATGTGTAATAGATATCAGATCATAGGGTTTATACTTCTCTGTGTCCTATATAAACGTCCATCTACTGTAACAATATGTGGCATTTCACTGAGGTTTTCATTAAGTAGAAGCTTCATTTATATGGAATGCAGAATTGTCCATTTTCTACTATTATTATTTCATCATCCTGAAATTCAGAAATGTTTTTTTTAACATCTTTATTGGAGTGTAATTGCTTTACAATGGTGTGTTAGTTTCTGCTTTATAACAAAGTGAATCAGTTATACATATACATATGTTCCCATATCTCTTCCCTCTTGCGTCTCCCTCCCTCCCACCCTCCCTATCCCACCCCTCCAGGCGGTCACAAACCACCGAGCTGATCTCCCTGTGCTATGCGGCTGCTTCCCACTAGCTATCTACCTTACGTAGGGTAGTGTATATATGTCCATGCCTCTCTCTCGCTTTGTCACAGCTTACCCTTCCCCCTCCCCATATCCTCAAGTCCATTCTCTAGTAGGTCTGTGTCTTTATTCCTGTCTTACCCCCTAGGTTC